>NC_136902.1:91457317-91477709 GCF_949606895.1 Notothenia rossii | reverse complement strand
CACACACACACACACACACACACACACACACACACATACACTAAAACTACTGTGACACCACCATTTTTAGTGTTGTGAAATTATTCTCATCAACAGCTCTCAAGGAGGAATGAGTTTATTAATACAGGTGTGTGTGTGTGTGTGTGTGTGTGTGTGTGTGTGTGTGTGTGTGTGTGTGTGTGTGTGTGTGTGTGTGTGTGTGTGTGTGTGTGTGTGTGTGTGTGTGTGTGTGTGTGTGTGTGTGTGTGTGTGTGTGTGTGTGTGTGTGTGTGTGTGTGTGTGTGTGTGTGTGTGTGTGTGTGTGTGCGTCAGTCAGAGTGACAGAGAGCTGGCGGGACTGTAATTGGAGTGGGAATAGTGGAAGGGCCCCTGAGGCCCCGGCGTTAGACTGTCCTCTGAATGTGAGGCTCTCAGATGACAGTCAAATTAAATGGAGTATAAATGTCCTGCAAACTGCGTCAGACCTCATATCCTTCACTTCTCCTTTCACCCTTTAGTTTCTTCCTGTTTGCAGTTATGTGTAGCTTCTTGGTCATCTTATGTAATCAGTATTTTGTTTACAATGTTTTACAAATCTGATAAAACAACAATCAATTATCCTTTACTGATATCAATGTTCAAAAAGCTCTTTATTGTTCTCATACTGCCTGTGCTGCAGCCCCTCTATTCACCCTCTGTCTGAAACCAGAGCCCAGTCTGCTCTGATTGGTTAGCTAGCCGGCTCTGTTGTGATTGGTCAACCGCTTAGAGATGTCCCGCCCCCTTAGCCTATCACGTACAATGTGTTGGAGCGCTAGCTAAGCAACATTTGATATCTCTGTGGGGTTACAGGCTACGTTCTAAATATTTAGTTTATTTTGGGTTTTAACATGCACAGAAGATGGAGGCAGCATTTTAATAAAGATATTGCATCGTCATGGGTGCTCAAATATTTTAAACTGTTTGTTTACAACCATGTGGGTGGATTATCTGTATGTGTGAGGGTCTCACCTTTGAATTACACTTACAGCTACTGGTTAAGTTCCTTATCTCATGTAAAGCATTGTTACTGATACGGACTTCCTGCTATATCTTTCCCTTTGTATTAAGTATTTGAACAGTGTGTTCCTAAGTACTTCTTCTAACACAGCACAGAACATACGGACCATATGTCCTGCCACAGGTTGTGTGAATGTCTCCTCCTCATCGACCTGAAGCAGGATCTGTGTGCGACTGTTTTTGCAGACATTGATCACATGACTTCAGTTGCCATGGTGAACTCTCCTCTCCCTTTGAGGACATAAGAAGCTGCAGCCAGTTTCCTGTCACCCTCACCTGTGTGGTTGTTGTTGTTGTTATGTAAACAAGCAGCTGGTTCAGATCACCTCTCTACAGACGGAGCCTTAAGTAGTTTATGTAAGGAGCTCCATTTAAACACAAGAGGGGGGAGAGCTGAGGGGGGTCTGCACAGATGGGGGAGGTGGAAGGGACACAGGTGCATGAAGGTGCTCTGCTAACAACTTTGTTTTTGTATTTTGGCCCCCTCTTTTTGCACGCGTATTAACACATTTAACAGGTGCAACATTCGAGCTCATCAACGTAGTTTAGATATTGAAATTTGTATAAAAATCTTACAATTTGCCCCAAAAGATGCATACAAATGTAAAAATTTGATCAAAAATATTACAGTTAGCTTGAAAATATATAAAAATTTGATCAAAAAAAACATTACAATTTGCATACACATTTAAAGCTCACCTATCATGCTATTTTTAGGCAGTAGCATAGGTCTCAGATATATAAAAATATATAAAAAACATGTCTCTGAAGTGTTTTGCTCAAAATACCAAACAGATCACCCATTCTAGCCATGCCTCATATCCCTCTATTTCACTTCCTGTTTCTAAAGTGCTGATTTGGGGTATAAAGCTTTAAAAAAAAAAGAGGAGGGGTCTGAGCTCATGCGGGACCCGGCAGCTACTGTCTAAACTAGATACTGCTGTGATGAAACGCCATATCATGGATTATCAAGGATTCTCTCTGAAACAGTACGGAGCTCAAAGGCTTTCTCTCTTGCCGGTTATACCACAAGGTGAGTTCCTTTTTACTTCCTGCTTCTTCACACACATGCTCTCCAGTACAGGTTAGCTCTGAGTGTTAGCGATGCTAATGTAAACACCGACCATATTACGTCCAAAACAGTCGGGCATTGTTTCTGATAGCAACGTTTCTGATAGGGCCGTGGGTACACATTTCAGATATTACGTCATATCGGACGCAAATCTGGATCAGCTCCGTTGTTCCCCGTTTTTAGAGATTTGGGTACGAAGGAAAAGAGAGAGGGTTTAATTTGTTGACGCTGCGTGAGTTCCCCGACACACCGGGGACACAATACATCAAAAAGTACATTTTGCATGATAGGAGACCTTTAAATATTGCATAAAAAATCTTCCAATTTGCATCAAACTATTTCAATCTGCATTAAAAATATAATATTAGAATGCATTTACAGTCTATACATTTTCCTAATTTGCTTTATAGAGTGCAACTCCACTAACTATGACCATTATTCCAGCCTATTGTAATTGACTGCACTGAAAGGTCTTTAATGAACGCTTCCCATGGAGTCAATTGAGGTCTAAAATGGATTATTGTAGATGTACAAATGGATTAAATTGCATTCTAGATCAGTGTTTAAACACTTTGTCCGACAGCTACACTACCTCAGAGTTCAAGACCTTAGTAATAAAAGTAAAGTCTATGTTATGAGATCACACTTCCTTTAAACCTTTCGAGCTCTTATTACGTGTTCAGTCTCCGTGTGTGGGAGGAAGAATTACAAAAGGAAGAAGAAGACGATCCAAGAGATACATTACTCCGTCTCTTTTTCCCAAAAGGCCAATTTTTGTGTATTAAACTGCTTTTTTGTTCTGGTGATCTCTGACGGCAGCTCTGGTTCTCGTCTCTGAGTCACCATGGCGAGCGTGGGTGTGTGTCTGAACACCTACGCTCGTATGTGTGTGTATGAGGTGTGTGTGAGGTGTGAACACAGTGTATGGTTACCGGAGGAGATCCATTACTTCACCATGGCAGCCGCCTTAATTACAGCTAACTATAGACGCAGCGGAGGGAGAGAGACGGAGCAATGAGTGTAATTAAAAAGTCTATTTGAAAGCATGACATTATTACGCAGAGGAAGTTTGTCTAATGGCTCGTACACCACTCAGATTTATACTTCTTCTTCTTGTGTGTGTGTGTGTGTGTGTGTGTGTGTGTGTGTGTGTGTGTGTGTGTGTGTGTGTGTGTGTGTGTGTGTGTGTGTGTGTGTGTGTGTGTGTGTGTGTGTGTGTGTGTGTGTGTGTGTGTGTGTGTGTGTGTGTGTGTGTGTGTGTGTGTGTGTGTGTGTGTGTGTGTTAGTCTAAATACATTTTGTAAGAAAGGGCAAAAATGAAAACATGAGACTTTTTGATTTTAAATTCATTACCAGTGTTTTTTTATGCAGAAATGCCCAAACTATTTCATATAAAGTGTGTGTGTGTTTGTCTCAAGTAACACAAGTATCCGTCTAGCTTAACATTTTGCAGTTACTCTTATTTACTTATATGAATAGATGCACTCCACTTGTATATGTTTAAGTAAAATACGAGGCAACAGGTACATGCCTAATATCCTCTAAAACAGGAAGTTCATCTCGTTCTCAGTTTCTCTCCCAGGCTTCCTGTGTGTTGCCGTGCACATTGTGTTGAAATTATAACTTCACGCAAAGTTCAACACTAGTTTTTACCAATGTTCAACAGAGTGCATGTTCACAGTGAGAACAGATTTTAAGCCTCATATTTAATTGTTCTTTTGGTTGTTTCCAGATTGAGCACGAAGCAAAATGTTGCCCCTCATTAGAAGTCGATTTGCGCAGGAACGTGTGTGGTGTGTTGGTGTTTACTCAATTCGAGTCAAAAACCTTGGATGTGAAGTCTTCTCTCAAAATCAATGTGATCATGCACTGAAAATGTGCTTAGTCAGCTAACGCCAATGTCAAGGATACGATGATTGATCATATATTTACTGTAGAAATGATCCATTTCAACCTAGCTGTGTCGTGTGTGAACTGGATTTT
Source organism: Notothenia rossii (assembly GCF_949606895.1). NCBI lineage: Eukaryota > Metazoa > Chordata > Actinopteri > Perciformes > Nototheniidae > Notothenia > Notothenia rossii. The sequence continues at coordinate 91,473,616 of NC_136902.1, read as the reverse complement.
AATGAGAAATGCAACTTCTAAGGAGTTCACACTATTATTTATTAAATCTCTATACTTTTACACCGTCTTAAGAATCAACTTTTTCTTTCCGAGCCCCCTTTAAGGCTCATATCTGTGCAACCTTTTTATTTAAACTTCCGATAATCCTCACACATTGTCAGTGGTGACATTTCCCTCTGTTTTCCTTTTCCTAATTAGCCGTCTCTTCCGCTGGTCTGGCACAGTGACGGCCAATCAGTGGGCCACTTATTACCCAGGGTTCATTGCAGGGTCTTTGTCAAATGAAGAGTGAAAGTGACAGCTCCATCTAACCTCAGCAATAAGCTCCGCATGGCCGCCTCCTCACTGATAGAGGACTCCACTTTTCTATCATCAGGATGGCAGTGGAGAGTTAATTGAAATGCCACCATGTCCTGTCTTTTTTTATGTCTTCTTTTTATTTAACTTTCTCTTGTTTCTGCCTTAGTTCTGGATGTCAGCGCTGGCCACCACCATCCCTGTGCCCTGCGGAGCCTTCATGCCAGTATTTGTCATAGGTAAGAATATGTGTGTGTGTGTGTGTGTGTGTGTGTATGCATGCCGGCCTGTGAGTGTGTGTTTGTGTGTGTAGTGCAATGTAAGTACATCTCTCACTGTGAGAGTGAAGTTGCTGAGAGCTACACGAGTAGATTGATACCACACTTGTATATGAGTTTTAATTGTAGCTCAGCCGTTTAGCATAAGAAGCAGTGTGTGTTAATGATGAAAATGTGTCTGAGAGAGAAGTTGCTGAGAGGTACACGACGAGCAGATTGATACCACACTTGTATATGTCCGTTAAAACTGAAATGATGACCAATTAGCCTAGCTTAGCATAAATACACACTGGAAATGAGGTAAAAACTGCTGGCCTGGATCGGTCCAAATATGTACATACCAACACTACAAAAGCGTACAAATCAACATACAGTAATATACCACGCCTGTCTAATCAGTCACTGGGATGTGACCAGTACTTTCTATTCAAATACTTAAACTACATATTCTGCACTTGTACTTCAATATTTACTGGTTATTGAGCATTTGTTTATTATTATTTACTTTATTTCTTATTCTTGGTGTGTGTGTGTGTGTGTGTGTGTGTGTGTGTGTGTGTGTGTGTGTGTGTGTGTGTGTGTGTGTGTGTGTGTGTGTGTGTGTGTGTGTGTGTGTGTGTGTGTGTGTGTGTGTGTGTGTGTGTGTGTGTGTGTGTGTGTGTGTGTGTGTGTGTGTGTGTGTGTGTGTGTGTGTGTGTGTGTGTGTGTGTGTGTGTGTGTGTGTGTGTGTGTGTGTGTGTGTGTGTGTGTGTGTGTGTGTGTGTGTGTGTGTGTGTGTGTGTGTGTGTGTGTGTGTGTGTGTGTGTGTGTGTGTGTGTGTGTGTGTCTCAGGGGCAGCGTTTGGCCGTCTGGTTGGAGAAAGCATGGCAGCCTGGTTCCCAGATGGCATCCACACAGATGGCACCATCTACCCGATAGTGCCGGGAGGCTACGCTGTCGTGGGTAAGTTAGAGTCACAAACATGGCACCCTACTCTCTGTTTTCTCACTTTCTAAAGTGTTATATCATGTTTTTGTTTTACTCTTTTCCTCAAAGCCATTTTAAGTTTTGCTCTAGCTCTTAAAATATAGGAAACACACGATAAGGATCCACTTCCTGGTTCTTCTTTTTAGACATGAAACACTCAGTGAAATGGTTCGATCTATGTTCGATATAAATATATTTACTTTTATCCAGATTATTTGATAAATATCTGTGATTGCATCAGTTTTGTGATCCAGACGATGTGTTTCTTTACTCTACATTAGTTTCCTGTGAGGCATCAGTGGCTCCACTTGAGTAACATAGACTTCTCTAGACACCGTTCAAAGAAAATAAATCAAGATAAATATTTCCTACAGCTCCAGGTTAAGGCTCTAACCAGACTCTGATGAAAGGAGGCACAGGATATGATCAGACTCAAACACTCGAGACAGAATCAAATTAAGTCCAGCAGAAGCTTGACATATGCCTGCTAAACATTTCAGACACCATCCGACAAGCAACACACTTTCACAGCCCGGGTGCTCAGGGTCTACTTAAAAGTTCAGAAGTGGAAGAAGCATCTTGTGAATTTAAAACTAAGGAAAAGAAAGTGGACCAGTGGAGTTGTTGATTCATGGAATACAACGTGGCATATAATCGAATGTAATCTCCAACTTCTGGCTCAGTTTTAGTGAATTGAATTGTTGAGGAATTTCCCATTTCTCTACTCAACATTATCCTTTTTCTACTACCTCTTTCAGGGAAGTTATGTGTCTGTCATGGTTTGAGTGCCTGTTTGATTGTCAGCAAAGCTACGGGTGGTTTATTTGGACAGATCTGAATTACAGGGCTGACAGTTCGAGATGGGGAATTTGTTCAAATGAAAAAAACGCTATACATTTTAGGTCCTGCCAACGCTAGCTGTCTATCAGTAACCACACTCCCTTAAAGGTCCCCTATTAAACTCTTCTTCATCAATATATCACAGGTCTCATATATATACAGAGCCTGTCTCTGATTGGCTGAAACACCAAACAGATCATTGCAGCATTACCCATAATCCCCTCTGTTTCAGCCCTGTTTCAAAAGTGCTGATTCTCTGTCTGTTAATTTAGATGAAAATAAGGAGCCCCTCCCCACGCCCCTCTGAGAGAGATTTGGTTACAAAGAACTCAATGGAGCTCTAGGAGGAGATTCAGGTGATAAGGGGGGGGGGGGGGGGGGGGGGTTACCTCGGTTGCTGACACATGTTGATGTAGAAGAGACATGAAGAAGAGGGGACACATGTGAGAGGCCCCGCCTTACATTTTCCGCCACAGATTTGGGGAAATTGGTCCGTGCGCAAAGCATTGTGGGGATTTTAGACCGCGGAGTCTACACATGTCCAGCCTCGAAATTTCTCGCTATGAAGTACGCCGGGCTCGGTCAAATTCCAAGTATGCTGGACATTGGAAACGTCCTTCGGCGGCACTCGATGACGTAGCATGCTTGAAATAGTGGCTCTGGAGCAGCTTTACTCGACATTGAGAAACACCCAGGCCGTTTCTCAATCTCAAGGATCCTTGCTTGGTAGTCGCGTACTTCCAAGTCACTTCCTTCAGAAACGAAGCAAGTATACTTCTAAGCCACGGCTTCGGAAAACTAAGAAGAATGGAACAGCCTAACAAGTGTGCCTCTCTCTCTAACGGTTTCAACATAAACTGTACCGAAAATAAATACCTCACGATGTCTATCTAATTATAAACTTGCTTTACTTTCACGGAACACATTTTTGGTGATAACAAATTAACATATTTACCAACACATCTTCTACATACTTACATTTAAATGTGTGCTGCGTCGGTTCAGCCATTCTCCGCAAGGGTTTTTGAAATTGGTCCGTGCGCAAAGCATTGTGGGGATTTGAAGGACGCGAAGTCTACCCATGTGCAGCCTCGAAATTTCTCCCAGACCAAGGACGCAGCCTCGGTGGAATTCCAAGTATGCTGGACATTGGAACAGCGCCACTTGATGACGTAGCATCCTTTAAATATTGGCTTGGAAGCCAGTTTCCTCGAGATTGAGAAACGGCCCCGGTGTTGTTGTTGTTGTTGTTGTTGTTGTTGTTGTTGTTGTTTGTGCGTCATCCGCTGTGCAACCTGTTGACAGCCGTGCTCATCGTGCCTCTGTTTCCCTGTTGTTGTTGTTTATCTGTTGTTGCACAGTAGCTGGTGACTCAGACCTCTCTCATCTCTCACCCTCTCGCTTTAAGGGCTAAACGTTAGGATTGGCAGAAGCATTTATGAGAGGAGGAGAGGCGCATTCAGACCTAATGATGTTACAAAAAGAACAATGAGCGCGTGGGACCCCCGCCATCTGCTCTCCTCTCTCTGCACTATATGTTAATGCTTTTTCATTCTCTACTTTATTCTGTTTCTCATCTCATTTATCAGATTGCACTCGTTCATTTTCTCTGTTGAGCAGTGAAGGCACCATTTACCTCATGCTGCTTTTTCAAATTGCTCTTTTTTCACAACACTTTATTTGAGGGGGGGGTGAAACAATGTCGGTTTGCTTTGAATAAGTCGATGTTTGCCATATGCACAAATAAGATTGTGGGGAGAGGAAATCTGGTTTGTTGGGATGAGAGAGCCAGAAAATAGATGAAAATGTTTGAGTTAGTTATTTTTAACGTGTTAAGGTTGAATGGGCTTTCTCTATAATGCTGTATATATGATCGTATTGAACAGAATTAGAGTCATGTTGATATTGTGTACTCTTCTGTGGTGGCAGCAGATTAACTGAATAAACATCCATGCTTATGATAAATCAGAAACTCATATTTAGGCCGTACGATAAATAAAAATGGACTCGATAACTTTTCTGAGCTCGATATATTGTCGTTTACATAAAGATGTGACCAGCATGTTAGCTAGGAGCGCTGTGGCTGCCAGGCGCGCTGTGAGGGGCGGGGCGCGCTGTGAGGGGCGGGGCGTGCTGTGAGGGGCGGGGCGCGCTGTGAGGGGCGGGGCGCGCTGTGAGGGGCGGGGCGCGCTGTGAGGGGCGGGGTGCGCTGTGAGGGGCGGGGCGCGCTGTGAGGGGCGGGGCGCGCTTTGAGGGGCGGGGCGCACTTTGAGGGGCGGGGCGCGCTGTGAGGGGCGGGGCTGACACACAGCCAGGTCAGGACACTCTGCGTGCAGCAGCGTAGCAACCAAATTAATAATATAGCGACAAGCGGGAGACAACGTGTGACTTACTCGCGGGGAATTTAAAGTGAAATGGAATTGGTTAGAGGCATACTATCCGCTGAGCCACAGCCTCACATGTATCATTGTTTATTTATTTGTGTGTGTTTACACAGTTTTAGGACAGTAGGTGTGTTGGATTCTCTCTGACAGTGTATATTTATTTCCCCACTAAATGGAGAGATTTCCTGACACAGAAAACGCATGAAAATAAAATGAAATACAAACATTTGAAAGCTTGTTTTTTGGCAGGGTTATTTAAGATAAAGTGTTAGCAGTAAAGGCATCAGTGTAAGGTGTTTGCCTTTGGTGCAAATAAAGCAAACACATGTTACATTGCTGGAAAGACATAGGGATGCAGCTTCTTGGTCATTTGAAACGGTTTTCATTGTGATGGATGATGCCCCTGAAACCCCTTCAAGGCCTTCCTTTATTTAGCCCCCAGACCCCACCTTGAAAACCACTGATCTAAACAATGTCTCCTCTCCTCTGTGTGTTTCTCTCTCCACCCAAAGGTGCGGCGGCCTTGTCGGGCGCGGTGACCCACACGGTGTCCACGGCCGTCATCGTGTTCGAGCTGACGGGCCAGATCTCTCACATCCTGCCCGTGATGATCGCCGTGATCCTGGCCAACGCCGTGGCCCAATCGCTGCAGCCGTCGCTCTACGACTCCATCATCCGGATCAAGAAGCTGCCCTACCTCCCCGAGCTGGGCTGGGGGCACCACGAGTACGTACAGCGAAACATGCCCGCACACATTAACATCTCACATGAATAATACAAATGATATGTTGCTTCAGCAAGAATCGCAAAAACAAAGCAATGATTAATATTAATATTGTGAATACTTGACTATTAAAGGTGGGGTATGTAATTTATTTCAGAAACACTTCTTGTTATATTCTATGGAATGCTCTTAACATCCCGATAGCAATGAATATATTAAATGCTTGAAAAAATGGTCTTCTGTGGAAGCTGTAGCGCTGTAAAAAGCACGACCAATCATCTGAGCCGGCCCGGCTAAAGTAACTGGATGGCCTACCTGCCTGTCAGCCTTCCATCTGTGCACAAACTTAGCTCGTGCCCTCATTGGTCATGTGTGCGTTCGTGTGTGTTGGAGGAGGGGCTCTGTGAGGAAGTGGCCGATTTGTCCCAGCTGTGTATTTTCAAATTCTAGTGCACTCGAGCTGGTTTCTCCAAAACGACCTACCCCACCTTTAAGTAATGCATTGAAGTAGGTCGTTATAGGATGTGGAATTAAGAGAGAAAATGTAATTGAGGATGAATCTACAGCTGACTTAGACCCCGTTTACACGAGAACAAAACGGGTTGGATCTGCATAGTTTCTCTTGCGTATAGCCCTTTCATTTACACGAGGCCGTAACAAAACGATAGAAACGGACCCCACAAACGATAACGGGTCCCAAGGTGGATAGATCTGCAGACGAAACGCTCTGGGGGGTCAAACGAGTCCGTGTAATCGCCTCTATACGATCATCTCCTGAAAAAATAACGATAGCCCCGCCTCTGCTGCTCACTGCTGTAGCTAGTGCTACTGCTACTGACCATGCTACAGATGTTAGTGCAAAATCTATAGCTCCTCTACCACAACCATCAGCAACAAGTGGACATGGAGAACTACATGAACTACATGTTGCTAAATCCACCGCGGGGCATAAACAGAAGGGTAGCCATGGCAACATTGCTCCGGGGTCTTCTTCGCTGCTTTTGGTGTATTTTGTGGCGGAAGTTACAGCGCCACTTACAGGCCCGGTATATGTACTACATTATGTCCAGCGGTCTCGTTTGAACAGACACGTCAAATGAAACGAATGCATGTGAACGGAAGACCTTTTTGAAAACGCATACTGTGCATAAACGCAAACGTTCCCGTGTGAGCAGCACCTTAGCTTAGCTTAGTACAAAGATAGATTAAACATTCTAAATATAACATGCTAAGAGGTGAGCTGGAGAGATGCAGGAAGCACATGTTCATGTTGACAGAGCATTACTCATGTCATCCACATACACACAAACACATATGCTAACTTTTAACTAGTTAGCATGATATTGTTAGCAACAGAACATCGTACAATGCTACCCATGGGGCACCTTTTCATATGTTTGCTTTCACTTTACTCTTTGCACATTTATGTACGGTTGTAACCCATGTAATCCTTCACAACAACGTGAAGTCGGAGCTCCATAAATACAAAGCTGTCTCTGCCGTCTGACGCTCAGCAGATTATGAGGAAAATAAATATTGTTTTCTGGCATCACTTTAACATTATACGGGGAAAATCTGCATTTTGGTTTGAGGGCGCACGCCGAGAGTAAGAGGGTGCCCTGGTTTAGAAAAAAACTTGTGTGTGTGTGTGTGTGCGTGTGTGTGTGTGTGTGTGTGTGTGCATGGATGCGAAGGGGAAAAAAAATCATGATCATCTATCATCAAAAAACATCAAGTTATCTCGACATAATGAAATGTTTAAAAGTTGGCGAGGCTTAAAGATGATTGAGAAACTGGCAGGCATATCCTCTGTGTATTAGTGTGTGTTTGTGTGTATATGGTCTGTCTGCACACACACACACACACACACACACACACACAATGTAATCTTGTTGAATCATGTATATTTAATAACACACACTCCATGAACCGGAGGCGTTGTGCAGAAAAGTTCCATACTTCATTCAATTCTTTTGCACCTCCATCACTAGGTGTGTGTGTGTGTGTGTGTGTGTGTGTGTGTGTGTGTGTGTGTGTGTGTGTGTGTGTGTGTGTGTGTGTGTGTGTGTGTGTGTGTGTGTGTGTGTGTGTGTGTGTGTGTGTGTGTGTGTGTGTGTGTGTGTGTGTGTCATCTGCAAAAGCTCTACATAAATAAAAGATAAGAAAAGTCAATTCCCGCCATGTCCGTGTGTGTGAGCAAATGTAAATGCCACCGTATGTGTGTATCGCACGGCAGGTGTTACACAAGTGTGCGTGTGTGCGGACACTTGCGTGGGTGTGAGATGGATCATTTCCAGTTTGAGTGAAAAACACATTCAGCTTGGACGGGGCAAGGCTGTCACCCCCCCACGCCTCGGCTCTTGTATGCGGCAGTTATATCACACACACACACACACACACACACACACACACACACACACACACACACACACACACACACACACACACTTAATGTACAGAATATATCCTGCTTCTTCTTTTAGTGAGAACCAGAACAGCACATATGATATTAGAGCTTCACGATTTGGAAAAAGATTGCAATTATTTTTGACTGATATTGCAATTTTGATATTATTTTTGATGTAGGAGCCTTTCTTTAAATCTCTTGTTTTAAAACACATGGAATGTATATGTTAGCCCCTTTATATATTCCTTGAATTGCCTTTGTGTTTAGGATTATGGATATTTATTATATATATGTTGTAATGTGAAGCTAATATGGAGCCTGGCCATGGACTACAACCTTTTTTCTATTCTTCTTTGGTAGTTTTACTCGGCTTATTTATTTATTACGTCGGGTCCTCTCCTATTTTTTTTGGACTGCCATTAAAGGCACGTATCTCCTGGATGCTCGAGTCAAGTTTTCCTTTTGAATTGCTTCTACAAATGTCAAAAAACAAAGGTGATTGAACACTAAAGGACAACCTGGATGATCGTTTTGAAACATGATCAAATCTGAATATCTGTACCAAACACAAATGTTTCTATTAAGTCTGTACAATACCAGGGCTTTTCTGCCTCTCCTTTCTTTACCAAATACTGTCATTTAGATATTGCACGTGTCCGTAAATGCACTTTCGATAACATTTTGATTAATTGTGCAGCTCTATTAGAAACCTTTCCCACATCTCCTCTTGTGTTCACACCCGCCTCTTGTCTTCTCCCCTTCAGTGTTTGAGTGGCATTTCAAGTGTGGGAACAATTACATAACATCCGTCTGTGTGTTTCGCTATCTGTCACACGGTGTTTCTTAGCATAACAGCCAGCTAGAGGTTTGAGATCAGATACATGAGAAAACCAGCTGACAAAAAATACATATTAATGATCTTAAATAATTAATAATAGACACACTCAGGTAATAGGATCCTTTTAATATTTAAAAATAACTGGATCTACAGAAGCAGAACCAAAAACACACAGATGACAAGGAGACTATAATCAGTTTTCAGAGCTCATTTTAGAAACCTTAGATTCAGATCATTCCTTGATGGGGCTTAAAAATAAATATTTAACCCAACAAAATAATCCAGACACCCCCCAAAAAAAGTTAAAATGTGTGCATTTAAAATCTATTTTGAACTTTAGCCAATTTGGGATATCAGTCCCCAAGCTTTCAACATACATTCACACACACACACACACACACACACACACACACACACACACACACACACACACACACACACACACACACACACACACACACACACACACACACACACACACTCACTCTTCGGCCCATATGTTATTTGAATTCTTTAATGGATCCATATTTTTTCTTTTTCTTAACGTAGACCTCTTTCACTTATCTCCATAACCACATTATATATTCCCCTCATGTTCCCGCTCATATTTATTTGTTCTCTCGTCCTCTTTCTCCTCTCTGGAGGTATGATATAAGTGCATAACATCAGTCGCTTTGTGCCATCTGTTTTCCTAGCTTTTCATAACAGCCAATTATTGTTTGTTGAATTGTTGTCTGTGTTTGTCTGAGCAAAGCCACAGGAGACGATCGTATATCACATATTCCTACGGATCATTTCAAGCTTTTATTGGCTTCTATACTTCCCCACACACACACACACACACACACACACACACACACACACACACACACACACACACACACACACACACACACACACACACACACACACACACACATTAATGCCCTTAGCCTCTCCACTCCACTCTGGACCATATGGATGATCTGTAAGCCAGGATTTATAACCCTATTAGTCTGTTTATCTTGGCTCAAAATCTATAAGCTTGAGGCTTAAAGCGAGATACCTCCAACTGATCAGATGTATTGCCGAGCGTTGCAGGAGGGAAGGTTCAATTAAGGCGAAACCAATCAGATTTCATCAACTGTCTTTTGATGTCCTGAGGGAAATCAGTGCTGGCAGCGGCTGTGGTCAGTTCACACATTAAAAAGATCCACAGCAAATTAAAATGGATCAGAAAGAAAGATGTGTTTTTAAAAGGTCCTTTATATGTATATTTTTCTGATCTTTCTATCAAACCCTATAGCAGTGATTTAAGCGTTATCCAATTCATTTAATGTAGTTTATTTCAGTGATAACAGTAGATTAGTCCTGGAGGAAAATGTCTTCTTATAGTTTTTTTGTGATTTTGAAGCGATAATGCAATCTCCAGAAACTAACTTCAGGCTATAAAGGAACTACAGCACGGTCACATGACTTCACGTCACCACCGCTAAGCTAAAGGTGGCTAATGTTGGGCTATAAAGGAACTACAGCACGGTCACATGACTTCACGTCACCACCGCTAAGCTAAAGGTGGCTAATGTTGGGCTATACAGTAAAGGAACTACAGCACGGTCACATGACTTCACGTCACCACCGCTAAGCTAAAGGTGGCTAATGTTGGGTTATAAAGGAACTACAGCACGGTCACATGACTTCACGTCACCACCGCTAAGCTAAAGGTGGCTAATGTTGGGCTATACAGTAAAGGAACTACAGCACGGTCACATGACTTCACGTCACCACCGCTAAGCTAAAGGTGGCTAATGTTGGGCTATACAGTAAAGGAACTACAGCACGGTCACATGACTTCACGTCACCACCGCTAAGCTAAAGGCGGCTAATGTTGGGCTCTAAAGGAACTACAGCACGGTCACATGACTTCACGTCACCACCGCTAAGCTAAAGGTGGCTAATGTTGGGCTATAAAGGAACTACAGGACGGTCACATGACTTCACGTCACCACCGCTAAGCTAAAGGAGGCTAATGTTGGGCTATAAAGGAACTACAGCACGGTCACATGACTTCACGTCACCACCGCTAAGCTAAAGGAGGCTAATGTTGGGCTATGAAGGAACTACAGCACGGTCACATGACTTCACTTCACCACCGCTAAGCTAAAGGAGGCTAATGTTGGGCTATAAAGGAACTACAGCACGGTCACATGACTTCACTTCACCACCGCTAAGCTAAAGGAGGCTAATGTTGGGCTATGAAGGAACTACAGCACGGTCACATGACTTCACGTCAACACCGCTAAGCTAAAGGTGGCTAATGTTGGGCTATAAAGGAACTACAGCACGGTCACATGACTTCACGTCACCACCGCTAAGCTAAAGGAGGCTAATGTTGGGCTATAAAGGAACTACAGCACGGTCACATGACTTCACGTCACCACCGCTAAGCTAAAGGTGGCTAATGTTGGGCTATAAAGGAACTACAGCACGGTCACATGACTTCACGACACCACCGCTAAGCTAAAGGAGGCTAATGTTGGGCTATAAAGGAAGAACAGCACGGTCACATGACTTCATGTCAAACACTTCTTTTTAAATCCACCAGTGGGGTATTTACTGACGTATTTTATATTCTAGGACAAAACGTTTAAAACTCCTCAGACCATATTTCATACTAAAAACCCAAAACACATTCAAAAAACCATTGACTTCGAGATGAGGGAACAGGAAGTGGTAAAATGCTGAGTAATCTTTGGGTTTTACGCCTCATTCCTGCACTATTGCACTATTGGTGCCATTTCCTGCTTCTGTACTCAGACCAATGTTCCAGTCCTGTTGTTTTAAAGTGCAGACCGGGGCGGATGGTCATCAAATTAACTTTGTGCTCTGAGAGGTCAGAGTATTGAGCTGTCACCACAACAAGCAGCAGTGTCCTGGCCGCAGCCCGAGCCCTGGCACGGCCGCGAGGCTTGGCAGCAGAAAAACGGAAACACGGAAACATGAATCGGCTGCTGAGTGTTCGCAGCTTTTGGCCGGCGCGGACAGGAAGAGAGAGCTGAGAGTTTGATTCTGCTGAGGCTGGATCTGCTCACACAGTCACACACACTCCTCTCCACACACACTTCTCTCCACTGTACACTTGGTCTTTCACAGCCGCGTGACGTGTGGACAGAGCAGGGTGTTATTGAGCGGTCGGATAAAGGAAGGATGTGTGTTGGCTTTGATGGAGAGTGCTCATAGATTAGTGTAGAACAAATTGTGTTATGAAAACTCATACGTTTATCTTAATTGAACCACTAGAGGGAAATGCAGCTTGTATCAGAGCATCATAAGGGACAAGTGAAAACACAGAACGATATGGGGCTGCAAAATTATTGGACATTTGTTATTGAAATGTCATTATAGACTAGAGCAATATTTATTTCAGATATGGTGAAATAATCTGAATTAAATAATGTTTGGATGACAAGTCACACATACAATAATTGAGCATATTTTTCAATAGTAGGTACATACTGTATGAAATAGTATCCTTCCCTCCAATAGGCAGAATAGTTTCTAATTTCAGTATCACATTATTGCAACTATTTATTTTTTCCAAAGCGTAACAATTATTTTGTGCTTTTTTTTGTTATGCTGTTGTATTTTTTAAAGGCCACATGTCATGCTTTTCCGGTTATTACCCGTCCCCTTGTGTGTTATGAAGGTTTTTCTGCTTGTAAACGGTGTTCAGAGTCAAAACCCTCAAAGTACACCCTGTAGCGAGTAAAACTCTAACACAGAAAAGACTTCCCCAAAACGCCTCGTTGGTGAAATGTCATCATGACGTCATCGTCATTTGATTCTTCCGGGTACGGGTCCATTTAGTTCCGGGTACGTGCTTTCGTTAGCACGTACCCGGAACTAAATGGGCCAATCCGTGGAGCCGGTACGTTACGTCCGCGGAGCCGTTACGTTAAGCCCCCGCTGATTGGTCCAAATTGACCAATCCTCACACACACTCAGTGCAGGCAGCTCTGCTGAGCTCTCCTCCCTGGCTGCAGGCTGATAACAGACAGTTGGGATTGCGGCGAAATTCTCTCTGCAGACCCATTCTCTCTGCAGACCCATTCTCTCTGCAGACCCATTCTCTCTGCAGACCCATTCTCTCTGCAGACCCATTCTCACATCATTTATCAACCTTTCTCTTACTCAATATCAAGCCACACTTATTGTCTTTACTTCGGCTGTGACTTTGTGTGTGCTCGGGGTGAGTTTGGCTGTGTTTCGCTAAACAAGGAAACCACACCTCCACGGAGCTCAGCGCGATTCACAACGTACCGACCAATCGGAGCACACTGGGCTCACAGGGAGGGGGGGGGGGGGGGGGGGGGGGAGAGCTGCAGCGAGCCGTTTAATGGAGAAAGTGAATACTGCTGAATACACATACTTCACAGAGATGCTGTTTGAGAAACCAATGTGAGTTTGGAAAATTGCACAGTATTTTTCTATTTTAGTAGACCTCAACAATGGAATTATGATCAGTGGAAATGGCCATGACTCCTCTCCTTTAAGTGTAATTTCTGTGTGAATAAAGCTTGTTTATTACACTGGGAACAAATGAAAAGGTATAAATCTATCGCACTCCACCCGTAAAACAAACAGAAGTTGTAATGTATTGACTTTAAAGGCATGATAATTCCTCAGAAAAAGTGTCAATGTCTAAGTTTAAGCAAGTAGTGTATACGTTTAGATCATATCTCTTATTCTTTTGATCGTTTTTCTCACCTGTCCTCTATCCTTTATCACGATAACCACTTGATAAATTCCTCTCATGATCCTCCTCTCATTTCTTCTTCTCAGGAAGTATAATATTCGAGTGGAGGACATCATGATACGGGACGTCCGGTACATCACGCTGAACTGCTGCTACAGAGACCTGCACAACGTCCTGCTGACGGGACACCTGAAGACCCTCGCCCTGGTGGAGTCCGTCGGTGAGACATACCACACATATATTTTTAATTGAACCACACTAAGAGACTCAAACAACTCTCGCTGCTTCTCAAACCCACGTTAAAACACATGCAACAAGTGACGAGGCAAAAGATCAAAAGCCAAAGTCAACTTTATTGTCAATCTTTCAGTTTGTGTGTACAGACAGAGAGATCGAAATACCGTTTCCCGCAATCCCGAATACTATAACAAATATATATAAAAATATGTATACACCTATATATATACACAATCAACAGACACATTATACATATGCACACATTTAGACATAAATAAATAACCACGTTAAAACACATGCAACAAGGCGAAATTGCGATTACGCCGGGAGCTTTTACTCCAAACATGGAGTTCATTGTGAGCTGATCTGCAGCAAAGACCCAAAGAAGTCAATCTCAATCTTTATTTATTTATATAGCACATTTAAAACAACCTCAGTTGACTTAAGTGCTGTACAGGGAACACATAAAACACATTTAAATGTCAAAATGTTATGTTCAACTAGTATTAAAAGCCAGTGCAAAGAAGCGTTACTACAAGTTTATTAACTTAAAGACACCTGAAGACCCTCTCCCTGGTGAAGTGACTCGGTGAGACGTATGGCACGTACGCACTATCTGGGTCACAAATATTTTCAATTTCACAACAATAGGAGACCCAAACAAGTCTCGCTGCTCCTCAAACCACTTTAAAACAGTGACAAGGGAAAAGATCTCATTACTTCAGGAGCTTGTATTCCACAAATGGATGACCGCAAGTTCATTGTGAGCTGATTTGCAGCAAAGATCCAAAGAAGTGTTGCTACACGTTTATTAACATAAGAAATTCAATATAAATGTAAATATTGTACCTCAGTGTATAACAAAACAGGTGTGTCCTGGTCATATCTTAGCATCAAGCATCTTTGAGCATTAGGAAAACCAATGTATTATTAATATCCATCTCTGGTTTCGATCACGTTGGACTGAGCAGCATTTCATTGTGCACAAAAAACAAACCCAGCGACCTTGGTGGCTCGTTAGAGTACGTGATTGGTCGGTTGACTGATTGATAGACTTCCCCGGGAACAGCTTTCCGACGCCACCTCACTGAAGTGAGAGTTTAATATTCCAACCCAGTCTTAATTATGCAATCGTGCCGGAACAATTAGCTGCGGCATTTAACCGAACACATAATCAGCACGTATACGTTCCCTACAGCAATTAACTAAAGCAAGACAGCATCCACACACACACACACACACACACACACACACACACACACACACACACACACACACACACACACACACACACACACACATACACACACACACACGCACGCACGCACGCACACACACACACACACACACACACACACACACACACACACACACACACACACACACACACACACACACACACACACACACACACACACATACACACATACACACACACATACCATGCATACATCACTTCAGGGGACATTACATTGACTTACATGCATTTCCTGGAGACTTATCCTAACCTTAACCATAACCAATACATGCCTAACCCTAACCCTGAACCTTACCCTAACCCTAACCAAGTCTTCACCCTAAAATGAATGATTCCCCTCATGGGGACCTCCTTTTTGTCCCCATAAGGGAGGCGAGTCCCCACACTTGACTGTGTAAACAAATTTAGGTCCCCACAAGTATAATAATGCTAGGCCACACACACACACACACACACACACACACACACACACACACACACACACACACACATTCACCGCATCCTTATTATGTAACTCAGCTGAGCTTTCCTTCACCATTTCCTTCTTCCTTCTCATATCCCCTTTCCTCTTGTTCTATTAGCTTCCTTCCACAAAACTGCTCTATACATTTTCCATCCTCATCTACTTCCTTCCTACTCCCCTTTTATTCACCTCACCGCAAAAAAAAACACTTACAAATACTATTAAAAGTTAGTTTAATTACTGTATTACACTGTACATTAAACAGTTAATGAAGACGGGGAACAGTACAGCACAATCAGCAAACATTAGAAATTCAAAACTAATATACAAAGCACAGGTAGAGTTCACAATGCATAAAAAAAAGAAGCAATAATCAGTTTTTCATGATTAATATCTTTATTAATACAAATGCACCATGTATATATTGTTATAAGCAAATGTTTTCAATAGTTATTGGGGTTTATAATTTGAAATATTTGTTCTAATGTGTTTTATTTTCTTATATCTTCTTATTGCATATGTTTTACTTTAACTTCTGATGTTTAAATACAAATCTTTAATTTAATATTTTTTGTCATTCTGAAATGGAGCATCTGTCTGAAAACCAAATTTCCCCCGGAGCATTAAAAGATTATTGTGCTTCTCCTCTCGCCTCCTCCCCAGAGTCCATGATCCTGCTGGGCTCCATCGAGCGCGCTCAGCTTCAGGCTCTGCTCTCGATGCAGCTCGGGCGATCCAGACGTCTCGAGTTCATCCGGGAACGAGCCATGGAGGAGAAGAAACGTCTGTCCGTGGTTTCAAACCTGGGCAGCGAGGACGGCACGCAGCGCGCCAGCCAGGAGGTCCGCTTCAAGGTCAGAGGTCACAGAGAG
>NC_136902.1:91439817-91452317 GCF_949606895.1 Notothenia rossii | reverse complement strand
GAAAATACCATTAAGAAAGCATTTTGCATCTGGAAAAAAATATCAAATCTGTGTCATTTTAAAGTAACGATGTGGTCAAGTGGTCAACAAGGAAGCGGCTGTTCAACCAAGCATGCTGTCCATCATCAGCTGTTTCACCCGAGGCGTCCAATCAGTGACGGCCTCACAGGACACGCCTTGTTCCTGGAGTGAAGCAGAAAAAATCCCATCACGTTTGTTGTAATTGATCAAAAAGAAACGATTGTATTCCACGTGAAGCTTTGGAGCACGTTCCTCTGTGCATGCAGCGATAAATATCCAGAGAGGAGCGTCATATCTCTTCATTAGCAACTGGAATGACAGCAGCAACTCAGATGAAATGATGATGCATGACAATACCCGGGAGATATTGGAAAAAGATCCCCACAAACTGGGATGTAGCCTGCTGTACAATTACAGGCCACTGCACGCCAACGAATGGAACGAGATTATAAATTGAGAAAAATGGTTGTGCAAAAATAGCTATAGCGTTGGATGACAAATTATCAGATATACATTTCTGAAAATCAAAAACGATTGAATTATTTGTGTTGGCCGATATGTTACATTTTCCCCAACGTTAGTCTAACAAATTGCAATAGCAGATCCATTCAAGCAGTTTTTTGTGTGGCACTGTGCCCACTACCATCTGTCCACTTTTCCAACAAACCCCAACTCTGGTTTACTCCAAATAAACCCTTTTTCAGAGAGATAGAGTTGAGATTACTATTTGGGGGCCTGACCCTAACCCTGAACCTTAAACTATCAAATTACGGTAAAACATTAGAAATAGCCAATTGCCCGATATAATTAATATCCAATCCCCTCAACCCTAATGTAGACGTATTCCCACTTTTTAATCTTTTTGCAATCAGCATCAATTATGTATTTGTGATATAGCTCTTCTCAAATCATTGTAACATTATTTTGCTTTCAATATCTGAAAATATAACACTATTCAGCATCTCACAATCATACATAGAGATTTGTGTTGGCCGATATGTTTAATTTTCCCAAACGTCAGCCCAACAATTGGTAATATCAGATACATTCACGCTGGTTTGTGAGCAGCACTGTGCAAATGTACCCTTTTCCCAGATAGTTAGATGTAAGAATGCACTCGCTCTTTTGGGGCAGACCCTTAAACTAGAACAATATAATCAAAATAACACGGGGAAAAAAAATGCATTTAGCCAATAATTGGCCAATCCCCCAAACCCTTAATTGGACATAATCCCACATTTGATCTTCGTAAATCAATCAGCATCAATAATTTATTCGTGATCTAGCTTCTCTCAAATTAAATGTACAAATTATTGTAAAACAAATGTTACCCATCAAACATGATGTCCTCCCCTGTACTAGGAGCCACCAACGATCTTAAAGAGCTACTTTTTGGTGAGCATGTTATCCACATTTCTAACGAATATTTCTGTTTCAATTCAGTGTAACGAGACCAGATGTTGACTTTGTGTCTTGTCAAACATGCACTGTTTCTATTGCATTGAGTCCAGAAAGACCAGCAATTGTTTTTGTACTCAAGGAAATGTTATGTATGATGATTGGCAGATAGCATATTAATGTCTGTTTATGACATGGTTGTTTAGAGAGAATTGGATACCGGGGCATCATTACACCATTTTTTATGACTTAAAGGGGACATACCATATGTTCATTTTTTGTTTCTTATCAGTATGTAGTGTCTCTACTTTAAAGAGTGCTCTCCTGGTGATGTTCAGGTGTATATCAGTATGTAGTGTCTCTACTTTAAAGAGTCCTCTCCAGCTGATGTTTAGGTGTATATCAGTATGTAGTGTCTCTACTTTAAAGAGTCCTCTCCTGCTGATGTTCAGGTTTATATCAGTATGTAGTGTCTCTACTTTAAAGAGTCCTCTCCTGCTGATGTTCAGGTGTATATCAGTATGTAGTGTCTCTACTTTAAAGAGTCCTCTCCTGCTGATGTTCAGGTGTATATCAGTATTTAGTGTCTCTACTTTAAAGAGTCCTCTCCTGCTGATGTTCAGGTGTATATCAGTATGTAGTGTCTCTACTTTAAAGAGTCCTCTCCTGCTGATGTTCAGGTGTATATCAGTATGTAGTGTCTCTACTTTAAAGAGTCCTCTCCTGCTGATTTTCATGTGTATATCAGTATGTAGTGTCTCTACTTTAAAGAGTCCTCTCCTGCTGATGTTCAGGTGTATATCAGTATGTAGTGTCTCTACTTTAAAGAGTCCTCTCCTGCTGATGTTCAGGTGTATATCAGTATGTAGTGTCTCTACTTTAAAGAGTCCTCTCCTGCTGATGTTCAGGTGTATATCAGTATGTCTCTACTTTAAAGAGTCCTCTCCTGCTGATGTTCAGGTGTATATCAGTATGTAGTGTCTCTACTTTAAAGAGTCCTCTCCTGCTGATGTTCAGGTGTATATCAGTATGTAGTGTCTCTACTGTGACATGTCTCGATGCTTTAATGTTCAAAAAGCTCTTTGTTGTTCTCATACTGCCTGTGCTGCAGCACCTCTTTTCACCCTCTGTCTGAAACCAGAGCCCAGTCTGCTCTGATTGGTTAGCTGGCTGGCTCTGTTGTGATTGGACAACCAGCTTAGAGATGTCCCGCCCCTTAGCCTATCACATACAATGTGTTGGAGCGAAAGCCAATAGTTAGTGCGAGTGTTACATGGTGATGTCATTATGTTGTGGAAGCAAACAAAGGAATCTAATGGAGGCATTTCAAGAGTGTGAGGGAACTTAGGGATTTTAGCCTTTGCAGACCATTCACATGCACACACACCTATATAATCAAACTACAGTAGAGGGACAACCCCAAAAAGCAGAATAGGGCCTCTTTAAAAAGTTACTCTTGTTTAAAAAGTAATGCTGCTGTAACTTAACTTTTTAAAATGAAGACGTCCTTGTAGCTTCTTCAAAACTGCCCTGACTAAAACTGGCTTTTCTCTCAATCTGAACAATTTAAACAGAGGGCAATTTAGGCGTCTTTTATACAGAGATGATGCACTTCAACGGTTACTGTCAAAAAGCTACTTCAAATGCAATTAGTGGCCTGCAATTATTCATTCATTCAAGTTACTAGAACATCCTGTTATCCACAGACCTTCAGTAAATGCTCATATGTCTCCCCAATATCACTTTAATGTAAACATAATTCAAGAACACACTATTCTCCCTTCTTGCAGTCATTTTGGTGTCAGTGTAACTCTATTAGCACTATTAATGATTTACACTTGAGGCACTTTCAGGAGCTCCATTAGTTTCACATGTCGGGGATAATTATTGAAGTCTGTACACATTTTCAATCATTCACAAGCACACAGCGCTGTCAGATCATTCTTCATCCGTCGCTCTGAGGCTTGTGTGTAAACCCGTTTTCTGTGCAGCTCATAAATTACTTTGTTACGGCTGGATCTTTGCTGAGAAGTAAGGAAAGAAATACAAGATGTTGCTCTTAAAATTGGCCTTTCTCAGCTACGAAATACCACGCAAGAATTCATCACTTTGGTTCCCAACACACTCCTTTGGTGCTCAGAAGTCAGACGTGCCTTGAGGAACTAAACGAAAAGTAAAAAATGACGAGTGTTTTTTCATTAGGTGGTGTACAGAGTGAACCCTCCGGCGTGTATTTCACATCATTACAGCACAGTGCTCGGGATGTGTAGCGGAAACTGAACGACCAATCACATTTCTTCGAATGTATTAATGAAAAGGATGAATCACGAAATGTTCTACGTTTCACACATTACCAGAATCTGTCTGTTTCAATAACACAGCACAGTTTGCACTCAAGTCAGCTTACAATCATATGTATTATCCCAGATAGGGTGCCACGTTAAAGGTCGAATCTCAAATATACTTTTCAAAAGCCATTACTGTTTCCACTGTAGTGAAATTCAAAAGAATCTCGTTATGGATTCACCGCAGCATGCTGCATTATTTCTGGGAAATAATTGAGCCTGTTAGTTGTTAGGTTCAGTACATGTGGGGATAACAAAGAGTATAATAACACTGAGTCAATGTGGAAGTATTGATTTGATTTGTAATCTCAGTCATTTAGTGGCAGGTTTTTCTGTTAAGAAATATGGAGTTATATAGTGATATTTAATGTCTCTACTTTAAAGAGTCCTCTCCTGCTGATGTTCAGGTGTATATCAGTATGTAGTGTCTCTACTTTAAAGAGTCCTCTCCTACTGATGTTCAGGTGTATATCAGTATGTAGTGTCTCTACTTTAAAGAGTCCTCTCCTGCTGATGTTCAGGTGTATATCAGGATGTAGTGTCTCTACTTTAAAGAGTCCTCTCCTGCTGATGTTCAGGCGTATATCAGTATGTAGTGTCTCTACTTTAAAGAGTCCTCTCCTGCTGATGTTCAGGTGTATATCAGTATGTAGTGTCTCTACTTTAAAGAGTCCTCTCCTGCTGATGTTCAGGTGTATATCAGTATGTAGTGTCTCTACTTTAAAGAGTCCTCTCCTGCTGATGTTCAGGTGTATATCAGTATGTAGTGTCTCTACTTTAAAGAGTCCTCACCTGCTGATGTTCAGGTGTATATCAGTATGTAGTGTCTCTACTTTAAAGAGTTCTCTCCTGCTGATGTTCAGGTGTATATCAGTATGTAGTGTCTCTACTTTAAAGAGTCCTCTCCTGCTGATGTTCAGGTGTATATCAGTATGTAGTGTCTCTACTTTAAAGAGTCCTCTCCTGCTGATGTTCAGGTGTATATCAGTATGTAGTGTCTCTACTTTAAAGAGTCCTCACCTGCTGATGTTCAGGTGTATATCAGTATGTAGAGTCTCTACTTTAAAGAGTCCTCTCCTGCTGATGTTCAGGTGTATATCAGTATGTAGTGTCTCTACTTTAAAGAGTCCTTTCCTGCTGATGTTCAGGTGTATATCATTGTGTATTGTCTCTACTGTGACATGTCTCAATGCTTTAATGGCTCTGATTGGTTAGCTGGCCGGCTCTGTGGTGATTGGTCAACTGTTTAGAGAGGTCCCGCCCCTAAGTTTATCACATACAATAATATCCGATAGGAGCGCTAGCCAATAGGAACGCCTTAGGTGGTTTTTTGGAAACAGTTGTTCCATTGTAGAACAAATAAAATAAACAATAAATAAAATATAACATAATGCATTTTATAATCTAATAAATAGATTATATGTAATACATAAAATGTGATTTACAGTTAGCGGATGGTGGCTAGTTAAAAGCTTATTTGTTTGTTAGAGTTGTTCTCGTGCAATTTGGACTCATCACCTCGATATGACATCAAGTCTATGTCCACATGCAGAGGAAATATTAGTCCAAGTAAATACAGTACGGTCACTTGTTTTGTTTTATAACTAAAGGATCTTGATATCTGGATTTAAACACGTGAAATGACCCCGGCAAGAAAAGCCAAGGGACCCTTAACCTATTCGGGTGGCCCACGCATCCACCCCCCCCTCAAATAAGAAAATACGTGCGAGTTCATGGCTAGCGGACAACGTTCTTGTTTCTCTGTGTGGCGTTGTTAATGAGTGAGACACACCGGAGTCGAGGATCTGTGGGGTTTATTCTCCCAGAAATATAATTTACAATTTAGGTATTTAGCAGACGCCTTATACCATAGCGATTTACAATGACCAACAGGGACATCCTCCCTGGAGTAACTGAGGGCTAAGTGCCTTACTCAAGGGCACACTAGTGGTGGTGTTCCAGGCGGGATTTGAACTCGCAACCTTCCGATCATCAGCCCACCTCACCACCAAAAAAAAAAAAAATGTAATTGCGGCCCGCCACAATTAAATCAATGGATGGGAAAAACTGAACTGTTTGCCATTTTAAAATGATAAGGTTTCATTTAATCCCTTTATTCCCCAAGTATGTAAACAATGATGATAAACCACAATGTCCTCTGCCTTCGTGCCTTACCTTTACATGTCAAAGGGATTAGCCTTAATGATTGGACACCAAGGTTCAAAGGGCTCTCATCCACCACTGCTGCTTGTGATGTAATAACGTCCAGTGAGTTGTTAAGTGTACCCGTGAGGAGCCACTGTATGAAGCTGAGACAGATGGTGCATTAGTGGCGCTGAGATTTCTTTTTTAGATGTGTTAAGTGGGCCTAGAAGCATGTTAGCCATTATTGCAGTGAGCTAATTATTAATAAACCCCTGTAGCAATGGGAGCGTGTGCATGAACACCCTGTCATCAGGAGATGTGTTTAATATGCAGCTGCTTATAAGAGCATGTGGCAATTTATTTGTATTTGATCTATTAATTGCAAACGTTCACATTAACTTCATACAGTTGGATGAATATATATATTTTTTTTTTTTTATTCCTGCCCATTTTTACATTGACTTCTTATTTGTATTTTATTTGATCCTTTTATTTCACATTTTACTTGAACCTCTTGTGTCCATACACATTTTTTCTATTTTAACTTAAAGTGCACCTATCATGCTATTTTTAGGCAATAGCATAGGTCTCAGATTTTTACAAATATATAAAAAACATGTCTATGAAATGTTTGGCTCAAAATACAGATCACCCATTCTAGCCATGCCTCATATCCCTCTATTTCACTTCCTGTTTTCAAAAGTGCTGATTTGCGGTATAAAGCTTTAAAAAAAAAAATGATACAAATCAAAAGGAGGGGTCTGAGCTCATGCGGGACCCGGCAGCTACTGTCTAAACTAAATACTGCCGTGATGAAACTCCATATCATGGATTATCAAGGATTCTCTCTGAAACAGTATGGAGCTCAAAGGCTTTCTCTCTTGCCGGTTATACCACAAGGTGAGTTCCTTTTTACTTCCTGCTTCTTCACACACATGCTCTCCAGTACAGGTTAGCTCTGAGTGTTAGCCATGCTAATGTAAACACCGACCATATTACGTCCTAAACAGTCGGGCATTGTTTCTGATAGCAACGTTTCTGATTGGCCCGTGGGTCCACATTTCAGATATTACGTCATATCGGACGCAAATCTTGATCAGCTCCGTTGTTCCCCGTTTTTAGAGATTTGGGTACGGAGGAAAAAAGAGGGGGTTTTATTTTCTGACGCTGCGTGAGATCCCCGACACAACGGGGACACATTGATGTAAAAAAGACATCAGAAAGTGTATTTTGCATGATAGGTCCCCTTTAAGTTATCTTTTTTTTGTAAATTTTCTTGATTAAACACATGAATTATCTTTATTTTATTTGATATTATCTTTTATATTATTTACTTAGTTTTATATTTTTATTGCAAATATTACTTTAATTTCATATAGTTGGATGAATAATTGTTTTTATTTTTTACTTCTGTTATTTATTTGATTTGATATTATCGTTATTTTATTTTTTATTGTTTTAATTTCTTATGCTTATATAAACATTTTTAACTATTTATTTGATATTATTTCTAGAATATCCCCCACTGGATGAAAACACATTTGGATTCTCTTTAAGAAGTTAGAATCTAAGATAGAGTATTATTTCCTTTGCGCATGGTTTAACATTTCCCCTCTTCGCTGGATCCTCAAATTAAGATCCTCAAATACTTTAAAAGAGCATTAGTGTCATTTCCTTCTCACAAACGGACGAGAAATGAATTATTACTTCCCCTTTTTTCAGCTCCACACTTTTTACTCTCTGCTTCTGAATCTTATCTTCATCTCTGCTTCACACCCCTGGTCCCAAATATGTTCTGTGTCTGTCACACGCCCCCCCCCTCCCCCCCCTGCCCCCTCTCTTCCATCTCTGCTGTGAAATATTGATGCAGGTAAATGACATCAGCAGTCAGAAGAAATGATGCCACCGCGCCTCTCGGCCTCTCCTCGCTGTTTTTCTCATTATTTCTCCCCCACTCTTGCGTCTTGTGTAATGCCTCTATGTTTTATTTATGATGGCCTCCATTTTATTTATTTGTTTGGCACCTCTCCCCCCCCCCCCCCCCCCCCTTTATTCCTTTCAGTTGTCTGGGACTGTCTTTTTTTTCCCCAATATGTACACACTTACAGATGCAAGACAAAAAAGGTGTGTGTGTGTGTGTGTGTGTGTGTGTGTGTGTGTGTGTGTGTGTGTGTGTGTGTGTGTGTGTGTGTGTGTGTGTGTGTGTGTGTGTGTGTGTGTGTGTGTGTGTGTGTGTGTGTGTGTGTGTGTGTGTGTGTGTGTGTGTGTGTGTGTGTGTGTGTGTGTGTGTGTGTGTGTGTGTGTGTGTGTGTGTGTGTGTGTGTGTGTGTGTGTGTGTGTGTGTGTGTGTGTGTGTGTGTGATCCACTTGTTGGATTTAAACCCAGTAATATTATGAAAAATAACTGCAGCTTTTCCCAATGCTCGTTGATTCAGGAGATAATGAGATAAAGTCGCTGTGACATCTGGAGCCTCGTCTGCCGAGGACAATTACACACATTTCACTGACGCTGGCTACCAGCTGCATTTAGGGACAGTCCATTGTTCACTATACATGGGTAATGTGCAGTTTCTGAGGAATGGAAATGTATGTTTCTGACCATAGTTCAGCACAAAGCATCTGAGTACTTCTACTTTTACTCAAGTACAACATCTGAGTACTTCTACTTTTACTCAAGTACAACATCTGAGTACTTCTACTTTTACTCAAGTACAACATCTGAGTACTTCTACTTTTACTCAAGTACAACATCTGAGTACTTCTACTTTTACTCAAGTACAACATCTGAGTACTTCTACTTTTACTCAAGTACTAGATCTGAGTACTTCTACTTTTACTCAAGTACTAGATCTAAGTACTTCTACTTTTACTCAAGTACAAGATCTGAGTACTTCTCCTTTTACTCAAGTACAACATCAGAGTACTTCTACTTTTACTCAAGTACAAGATCTGAGTACTTCTACCTTTACTGAAGTATAAGATCTGAGTACTTCTACTTTTACTCAAGTACAACATCCGAGTACTTCTACTTTTACTCAAGTACAACATCTGAGTACTTCTACTTTTACTCAAGTACAAGATCTGAGTACTTCTACTTTACTCAAGTATAAGATCTGAGTACTTACACTTGTACTCAAGTATAAGATCTGAGTACTTCTAGTTGTACTCAAGTATAAGATCTGAGTACTCGTCCCACTATGAAAGTCCTTTGAAAGAGATTTCAGCCAGAAAATGGGATTTTGAAAGATTTAAATATGAAATCGTCGGGGTCAAGAGCTACCACCTTCACAGTATGTTGAAATGAAAGCATGTTCTGTGCAGTATAACAAAGACCACTTGACTCCATTAAAAGTGTCCTTCAGGTACCTGATAGGAACAATATT
This sequence comes from Notothenia rossii, assembly GCF_949606895.1. Taxonomy (NCBI): domain Eukaryota; kingdom Metazoa; phylum Chordata; class Actinopteri; order Perciformes; family Nototheniidae; genus Notothenia; species Notothenia rossii. The sequence goes on along the minus strand of NC_136902.1, from coordinate 91,443,025 downwards.
CAGAGGACAGGATAAAGCTTTCGTTTCCTGAATCATTTCACAGAGTGTGAAATAATCTGCTGGAGATGAGTGTGATGTACTCGCTGTAATTTGTTTTGTGAACTGGTTTGATGCTCCATCAGATTCTGCCAGAGTGAAAAATGAATCTCAGTGGATTTAGAATATTTAAAGAGCTTAAGATGGTTTTCACTCAGATCTGCTCACTTTTCAAAGTGAAGACAGTCATTTTGGGTGTGTTTCCCAAAAAACAGAGCCCCCCCCCCCCCCCCCGGCAAGAAAAGCCAAAGGCTCCTTAACCTATTCGGGTGGTCCACGCATCCACTCCCCCCCCCCCCCCCCCCTCCTCAAATGATACATGTGAGTTCATGGTGAGTTGAGGATCTGTGGGGTTTATTCTCTCAGAAATATAATTTACAATTTAGGCATTTAGCAGACGCCTTATTCCAAAGCAACTTCCAATAACCAACAGGAACATCCTCCCTGGAGTAACTGAGGGCTAAGTGCCTTACTCAAGGGCAAGTGGTGTTCCAGGCAGGATTTGAACTCGCATCCTTCCGATCATCAGCCCACCTCACTATCCATAGACCACCACCAAAAAAAAAAAAAGAAGATTTTTTTTTTTTTTTTTGAGATCCATTTGTGGCGGCCCACCACAAATAAATCAATGTATGGGAAACACTGGAGCTTTATGGTGGCCGTAGAGTAAGGATGCACAATCAAAAAATAGCATCATGTTTCTCGCATAACGTTCAAGTTGTGTCATTAGTTTCAAACCAGTAAATTATATGCATTTTTAATGGAATTATTTCTATGAATAGCTGCGAAAAGTGCAATTGCAAGCAGTTACTTGCTCGCTCTCTCTCTCTCTCTCTCTCTCTCTCTCTCTCTCTCTCTCTCTCTCTCTCTCTCTCTCCATTTGTATAATACACAACTGTACATGTGTTATGTAAAACATGTACAGTTGTGTATTATACAAAGAGAGACTATCCAAATGAAGCGTTGCCACAAGGCTCAAAGGTGGTTTGCTCCCACAGTGCGATTGATCGTTAACATTAACGACTCACCATTTTTACAACTTTTCCCAAAGCTCTTAAGACTCTTTCACAGCCCGCCATTATTGTTCAAACCACTGAGTGTTTAACGATGTTATTTTACATTTGAGTCTAATCAGACACGCAGAAATAGAGCTTGAAAGCGATAAGGAAAGTGAGTGTCAGCAGAGAGGAAGTCAGCCGGTAGTTTCCTGCACGAGTGATCAGTAGTTATTGCTGCAATGTGTCCCTGTTGCACCATTTGGTGCGGTGCAGATTGAAACAACAGACATGGAGCATGAGCATGAGGGATGAACTCCACAGTGTCTTTAGCCATCATTGGGAGAGCTATTCAGAGGATAGAAAGACGAACGATGAAGATATGAACTTCATTAGACAGAAACTGCAGCACTTCAATAATAACTTATCACTTAAACTCCTTGTTGGAGATAATCTGTTCTATTAAGGGACATGTTATTAACAGTGCTATGTATCTCATGTGGATCACAGGAGGAATGTGTTTTGTCTGTAATTTGAGGTGAAAATGCAATTTTTCGCCAACCTATATGGGCTGTTTGTGCGCCCCAAAGAATAGAAAGTAATGTATATTTTTAAGAAACAACGTTTATTACAGGTCTGAATACTTTTTAAGCATGCCACAGATATGCATTGTTGGTGTTTCTGTGTCTTCCCTCGACAGATTTGTGGATAAAACTAAAATATCTTCGTAGCTTTCACGTCGACTGTCAGGATTTCTGCTACAAATATTCATGTTTCCTAGAGAGGATGAATTAAATTGATTTAGGTGAAGTTCAAGCTTGAGGTTTTGCTACTAAAATATGTTCAGATATTCATGGGTCTCAGCTGATCCCAATGAATGATGGTGGCGCTTTTACATATATTGTAAATAGTTGGATTAGATCAGTAACATTTGGTAAAAAACATTCATGATCCCCAGTGGATGACATCTATAAAATGAATTGACCTACTAGCCTTTCATCTATGCCATCTATAGGGTCAGACATGCTCTCCTAAATGTTAGTTCATTACCAAATACCTGCTAAACTAATGACAGCCCCACAAGTCTTGTGTTTATTTTATTAGCAAATGTTAGCATGTCAAGCTAATGTCATGACCTGGCTCTTGGCCATAACAAAAGCGTGGAAAGGAATATATTTATTAACAGCAATCCAACGTTAAACAAAACTAACATAAAGGCAGGGCAAAAGCATAAACGAAAAGGCTGCTCTCCCAAAACTGGGGGGTATACTACGAAGCTGGTTCAACCTAACCTGGATATGTTTGAGTTAGCCGGTTGGCCTAATCCAAAACATACGCGCTCTCGCTAAACGGTCCTACGACGCGGGTTATCAAGTGGATCGCTCAAGCCAGCCGTGTCCTATCTAGTTAGGTGCGCGTTCACATGAAAGGGGTGGTATTTGGAGCATTCGACCAATCACAAACATGGAGAAGCGTACTGACAGAGCAGCGTCATACTTCCTGAATGAAAAGTCAACTATAATATTAGACATATGAAGAAGTTAAACTTTAAACATCCATGACTTAAACACTTTATCCAGGATCAAAGCCACATAGCTGCACCTGCAAGGTGAATACAGCTGGTAACAGAACAAGTGTTTGAATGCGTACATCAACAGGTTTATGATATCACTGCCCCGTCTAAGACACCATCTGACTTTCATTACATTTGAATCGAGTGTTTCGTCAATTTAATGTGTTGCTTAAAATAATCCTTCTGCATACAGTATGTGACACTGTGAGTGTTGCACGGCCAGATACGGCTCAGCTGACTCAGATAAGGAGATATATGATACATTATGATGTGATATGCCGCGGACTGTACTTAATGTTACTTTGATCCGGTTACTTATGTTGTGGCAGATATTTAAGTAAGCTTTCTTAACGCTAATGTTATAATAGTCAGATTGCTCTGAAGATGGGAGGTGATATTCTATTAATGTTCACGTTCACACAGTCGGTGATTTTTGCCGGCCGTCTTTTCTGCAACGGCAGCTTTTCTGTATTTCCTTTCTCCTGTAATATGACTTGATCGCTTTAAACTCCGCACACTGAGCTCTGATTGGTCAGCAGGCAGTGCTTTCACTGAGTTGAGCTCTTAGCCTGCAATCTAACCTGCTCCGGGGCAGGTTAGCCGC
>NC_136902.1:91432317-91434817 GCF_949606895.1 Notothenia rossii | reverse complement strand
TGTACTTGAGTTAAAGTAGAAGTACTCAGATCTTGTTCTTGAGTTAAAGTAGAAGTACTCAGATCTTGTTCTTGAGTTAAAGTAGAAGTACTCAGATCTTGTTCTTGAATTAAAGTAGAAGTACTCAGATCTTGTTCTTGAGTAAAAGTAGAAGTACTCAGATCTTGTACTTGAGTTAAAGTAGAAGTACTCAGATCTTGTTCTTGAGTAAAAATAGAAGTACTCAATCTTGTTCTTGAGTAAAAGTAGAAGTACTCAGATCTTGTTCTTGAGTTAAAGTAGAAGTACTCAGATCTTGTTCTTGAGTAAAAGTAGAAGTACTCAGATCTTGTACTTGAGTTAAAGTAGAAGTACTCAGATCTTGTTCTTGAGTAAAAGTAGAAGTACTCAGGTCTTGTACTTGAGTAAAAGTAGAAGTACTCGATCTTGTACTTGAGTAAAAGTAGAAGTACCAGAGTGTAGGAATACTCTGTTACAGTAAAAGTCCTGCATTCAAAATGTTACTCAAGTAAAAGTATTATTATCAAGATATAGTTAAAGTAACAAAAGTAAAAGTACCTCAAATTGTACTTATCGTGAGTAATTGTACTTAGTTTGAATGCCACATCACTCAATTACTTCCAAAAGAAAAGGTAAGAAATTAAGATGAAAGGAAAACGAAAAGGATAGAAACAGAAAACAGTTATCATTGATTCTTTGTTTGTTTATCAGCCTAAAAGTCAAACCTTAAATCTCGGCTTGCACATCAACCCCTCTTTCAGATTCCTCAATATCCCAAAGATGGGCCGATTACCCTGAAGTCTTATATTTCTTGATCATATGACATCATTCATAATTCATCCATCAACAGCACCTCTCATTTCCTGTCTGTCAGCCGCACATCCCTCACATGTCCCCCTCCTTTAGTCCTCTCTGTACCCCTCATCGTTCACCTCTCATACGTCTGCCGTGTCACCCCGTCTCTCTTCCTCGTTCGCCCCCATCATTTTGTGATTTATGGAGTCATTCAGCATCGGGGCCCGCTCCATTGATTGTCTATCAGAGGCTGGTGGTTTGTCAGGAGGGGTTATGCGTTTGTTTGATGCTTTTGCCTTCTGATTAGTGACTGGCACGCGGCATAAAGACATCTTCTGTTAACAGGAACTATTGTACACGCTGTCACTTCAAATCAGACCTTTCAAATAAAGAAATTAATATACATTTTGATGCACAATCATGGCTACCCCCTCACACGTTTTGGATCAGAATGAAGATGTAAAGAGCTAATGTTAGGCTATAAAAGAACTACAGCACGGTCACATGACTTCACGTCACCACCGCTAAGCTAAAGGAGGCTAATGTTGGGCTATAAAGGAACTACAGCACGGTCACATGACTTCACGTCACCACCGCTAAGCTAAAGGTGGCTAATGTTGGGCTATAAAGGAACTACAGCACGGTCACATGACTTCACGTCACCACCGCTAAGCTAAAGGTGGCTAATGTTGGGCTATAAAGGAACTACAGCACGGTCACATGACTTCACGTCACCACTGCTAAGCTAAAGGAGGCTAATGTTGGGCTATAAAGGAACTACAGCACGGTCACATGACTTCATGTCACCACCGCTAAGCTAAAGGAGGCTAATGTTGGGCTATAAAGGAACTACAGCACGGTCACATGACTTCACGTCACCACCGCTAAGCTAAAGGTGGCTAATTTTGGGCTATAAAGGAACTACAGCACGGTCACATGACTTCACGTCACCACCGCTAAGCTAAAGGTGGCTAATTTTGGGCTATAAAGGAACTACAGCACGGTCACATGACTTCACGTCACCACCGCTAAGCTAAAGGTGGCTAATGTTGGGCTATAAAGGAACTACAGCACGGTCACATGACTTCACGTCACCACCGCTAAGCTAAAGGTGGCTAATTTTGGGCTATAAAGGAACTACAGCACGGTCACATGACTTCACGTCACCACCGCTAAGCTAAAGGTGGCTAATGTTGGGCTATAAAGGAACTACAGCACGGTCACATGACTTCACGTCACCACCGCTAAGCTAAAGGTGGCTAATGTTGGGCTATAAAGGAACTACAGCACGGTCACATGACTTCACGTCACCACCGCTAAGCTAAAGGTGGCTAATGTTGGGCTATAAAGGAACTACAGCACGGTCACATGACTTCACGTCACCACCGCTAAGCTAAAGGTGGCTAATGTTGGGCTATAAAGGAACTACAGCACGGTCACATGACTTCACGTCACCACCGCTAAGCTAAAGGAGGCTAATGTTGGGCTATAAAGGAACTACAGCATGGTCACATGACTTCACGTCACCACCGCTAAGCTAAAGGTGGCTCATTTTGGGCTATAAAGGAACTACAGCACGGTCACATGACTTCACGTCACCACCGCTAAGCTAAAGGTGGCTAATGTTGGGCTATAAAGGAACTACAGCACGGTCACATGACTTCACGTTACCACCGCTAAGCTAAAGGCGGATAATGTTGGGCTA
>NC_136902.1:91415631-91427117 GCF_949606895.1 Notothenia rossii | reverse complement strand
AAGAAATTATGATTACACTTTTTGTACTGAGCTTGGCAACAACTTAAACTGAAGCTCCACATGAAATGCTGAGAATGAGTTTTAACCCTTGCAGACTTTACAACAGTTGACAGCAATACAAATAGAAATACAAATCCAGAAGTGACCTTCCCTTATATCAACAAATGAAAAAACTAGGTTTGATTGTTCAGTTTATAAATTATGCTTTTAAAATTAGATGTTCAGTCTCGTATATGTTGGTTAAAAAGGGCCTGACTGGACAAAGTTAGCTTGGTTCGGCCCAAAGGTTACAAACTCCTCTAAAACGTGTTACTTAAAACATTATATCTAATGTTCTTACGTCAGTTCGATGAGTTACTGCAAATGGCCGTAAATGTCACACTAATGTAATTTGAGATAAATCTAAATGTAGATAAGAAGAAAGATAACATTTTCAAACGATGTTTTTTTTATTTGGGCGTATCTAAGATTTAAACTGTAATTTAAATAACACTTTCATTACATCTCTCATCCTTTTCCACCGTGGCTTTCACTTAAGATTAAACACCAAACACGACCCAATGATGAGGGTCACTGTGCTGATGATCAATACATTTCAGCCCTTTTTAAATCAGCGAATTTAAATCTGATGTGAACGGGCTGAGTCAAAGGTGAGCTGACTCAGACTGCTTTTATATATATTTAGACAGCCTAAAAACACGTAACAATCTTTGTCCCGGCACGGCGTTCTGCTGCTTGGCACAGTGGGATCGATTTCAGATATCCCAAATGTCCGTTCTGTCAAAGCAAAACGTCTCATTAAAAACTAAAAGAGGTCTGGAAGTAAAACTCCAGTTGGCATCAATCTTGCAACCGTTGTAATCCACCGTTGAAGTTTTTTTGACTTATTGCTTCTTTTTTGCTTTTAGCTGCACTCCCCCGACAGTCCCTTCAGTAATGGAGCGGAGATTCAATGAAACTTTAATGATCCCCGTGGGGACGTGGAGTCGGTGCATCAGCAAATACAGTACTAATAGGGCAGAGAGTATAAGCAGAGCAGAAACGGGTCAACAAAAGTACTTTTTAACTATTTGAAAGTAGAAATGCCAGAATAAAGACACGTCTGGCACTGATGGCACTTCAGGAGTCACAGAAATATTTGGCTTTGTTGTTTTTGTTATGGGTGCTGCATACAAATGAGTCATATCGTTTTTTTAAAGGCAAATTAATTCCTCTATTATGAAGCTCTCAAACTAAGCTGCCAACATGATTATATAAAACACGTTTGAAAGTAAGGAGGTTTTGCAGGATATTTCTTTTAAAGGGGAAGTGTTGGGATTCACAAGATGAACTCGTGTAAATGACTTCAAGTCTATTATTAGATAGTGTTCTTGACTTTAACGCCCCTTTTTTATGAGACTCTTAACGTCTGCCACCTGCGTTCGACCCCATTCACGAGACAGCTGTCAGGTTAATGTGCGGTCCACATCGTTATCAGAGCCTCACGTCTGCATGTAGACCTCCAACACATCCCTGATGAACATTATATTAACATACAACTGATGACCAAATAAAGGTGTGCTTCAGTCATCAGCCAGGGCATCAGTAAAGTGTTAGAGCACGAAGTGAGACGTTGGTTGCTTTGTTGTGGAAAGAAATATCACATTTGAGGCATTCCTAATTACAGAATATTAAACTGTTCGACACAGAGAGAGAGAGAGAGATCTATAAAACACAAACATGGTTGAGATTAATTATTATTCAGTTGCGCAACAACAAACAATAATATTGGAGTAACATCACCTTGCTTCAACAGCAACTGATCGCAGAAATGTCCCCACAGACCAGAAGGATCTGGTGTGCTTTATACACGTAAAACACACACGGACATACTCCTGAAACATACGTGGAGAGATAGTTGATATGTTAATGTGTTCCAGTGGAAAGGTCATCATCTCATGACGTCTTTAGGAGTCTTGCAGGATATGAATTATCCAATGAATAAACTATATATAGGTTTGCACATGACCACATACAATGTTCCTTACATTAACTAACACACCAACATGCATCAACATTCTGACTTTTTTCCTCAGAATGATGTATTTTTCACAACATCTTTAAAAAATCTGACTTTTCCTCAAAATCTGACTTTTCTCTCAAAATTCTGACTTTTCTCAAAATATCAAAATTCTGACTTTTTTTCAAAAAATCTCAAAATTCGGACTTTTTTTCCCATAAATCTGACTTTTTTTCCTCAGAATGATGTATTTTTCACAAAATCTCTAAAAATTCTGACTTTTTCTCAAAATATCCAAAAAAATCTGACTTTTCTCTCAAAATTCTGACTTTTTCTCAAAAAATCTCAAAAATCTGACTTTTTTTCCCATAATTCTGAGTTTTCCTCAGAATTATGTATTTTTCACAAAATCATGTTCACAGCTGCAGTTGGGCTACCTTTGTTAGCATGATACTCTCATGTTGGAAGAGGACATCCAGTATTTCCCCAACACATACTTACTGTATGGCTCTCTGGTGTTTTCCTGCAGACCCACACCATCTTCTCCCTGCTGGGACTCGACCACGCCTACGTCACCAGCATCGGACGCCTCATCGGGGTTGTCTCCCTCAAAGAGGTAAGGGTCCCATGACAGCGTGTATGCTTTAAGCTCTTTCACATACGTTTGCTAACCCACCATGGACATGTTGTGGATTGGGTTCTTGACTTGCTGCACAGGGAACCATCATGCAGGTTGGGAACGATCGGATATCATACATCCATATGTAGAGAAACCTCGTCTCTTATAAGAAGGTCTGAGACTGTCATCAGTGCTGTCACTGTGCTGCACACACACACACACACACACACACACACACACACACACACACACACACACACACACACACACACACACACACACACACACACACACACACACACACACACACACACACACACACCACACACACACACACACATTTCAGTCAGTATTCAGGGTTCCTCCCCCCCCCCCTGCCTGTCATCTACAGACAAAAGGTTTCTTAATATCTCCGTCTCTATCTATTGTCTCCTGCCTCACAAAACAACTGAAAAAGCTCCTCGCTCTTTTGTGAATCGTCCGGGAAGTGAGCGAGGATTGTTGCCGAATGCACCGCTGCCGCCTCGCCCTGACATTTAGGCTGTTTTGTTCTTGGCTCCAGCAGCAGATAAAGCCGTCTGCCAAACAGACACGCAGTTACATCACACACTGCACAGAAGAAGAATGATTCAAGTGCGTTATTTCCACCCTGCAGCTTTCAGACTCTGGATCTGTAGCACCGGAACCCTCCGGAGAACACAAGCCAACAGAAAACTACATTCTACGCTCCCAATCAGAAATAAGAGAGATGGGATGAGAGTAGAGAGTCCTGATCAAAAGCTCCAATGTGCCGACGAGGAAGAATGTGTTTTAAGACTTTAAATATATGTTTCGTTATTTATGTAAGCCGAAGGTGTTCTGATCATTCAAAACAGAAGATGGGTAAAGCTTGTCTTCATGTTCCCTACCAAATTACAAAGTTATTTCGTCAGGAAACGTCAAAGAAATGAGGTTTGATGCTCCCGTGTTATGTTTGGAGTTTCCTCAGAAGCACTTTCACAAATCCTACAAAACAGTGTCTGTAAATCAGGGTCTGATGAAACAGTCCGCAAAGCAACATTTAGTTTGTTTGATTAGGGGGTCTTTTTTCTAGCCAAGATGGCCACCGTGGTCCAGCGTTCTGCACTCAACTTGAGTTCTTAAAAGTCTGCATATTACCATACTGTTGGACGCAAATGAAATAGCAAATGTACAGAATGTATTTAGAAGTACGCAAATTGAGACACAGAATCAGTTTAGTCCCTTAAGGTTAGGATCTTAAAACCCTTTGCGTTGTGGTTGGTCAGGGCAGACAAATCGTACATGGCTTCGTTGGGGTGCTTCCTGCTTGACTGCTTGGTCTGTATCTCTTTGCCGGCTCAGGAAGAAAGCCCTCAGGTCCCCAGAAACTAACTGTTCTGTCTGGCAGGCAGGCGGTACCGCAGCATGTGGACAGAAACCACCAGACTCAGGGACGGTTTCATCCCACAGGCAATAAGACTGCTAAACACCTGAGCTCTGCTAAGGGCCCCGATAAACATTCATCTGTTTGTCAACTTGCTATCTACTTATTAATAGTTATCACTGTAATAAACCGTATTTAATGTTTGTCTTAATGTACATTATTTAACTTCATATTCTGTTCTTGTTCATATCATATTCTATTGACATGTATGTAGAGAGGCGAAGTCCCTCCCCTTCCGGGGGAGCTCCATGGGACCTTATTTCAGAAAAAGTATGTATTGAAGTCAATGGGGAGAGAAAAGTTATCTTTCGATCCCGTTTGAATTGTGCCACGAATTACACATATGATGTTTGTCAATTTAAAAGATAATTTTGCAAGTTAAAAATGAACTACATCTCCCGTCTCGCACAACAACACACGTCACCAAGATGGCCGTCACTACTGTCTTGCCAAACAAGTGATTGACCCACCCTCACTATCAACTAGGGCTGTACCCGAATATCCGAATATTTGTTCGTTGGAGTACTATTCGGGTTTCAATTTCGTTATTCGGATTATTCGTTTTTTATTTATTGAAATCTCCAATATCAACGTAAGAGCTTGTGCCTCTTCGGGGTTGCTAACACTTAACCATAAACGTTATTGTTTACTTTCTCCGTCTTTATATGTAGATATGACTTTTTCTCCGTAGATATTACTTTTTCTCCGTTAATCTCCGTCACGTTGTTTCCATAGCAACAACAACTGCATGTCCATACAAAATAGAAAGCCATGCCAAATTACACTTAAGACTTTGCATAACTGCAACGAGAGTGACAAACACAATGCGATATCCTTTTCAATTTCAAAGAACAAAATTGGGTTTATACATTAACAGATAACTATAAAACAACAATACTGTAGAATAACAAAAAGAATGCCGTGAATAAACCGAAATACACGTGTTGAAGCGGTTCGCTGCGGATTACTACCGAATATCCCGAGCCCGAAAAATGGTATTCGGGACAGCCCTACACAACACAATGAAACACGTCCAGAAGAATGTCATGCAAAGCTGCCTGCCTGCCTTCCTTTGATTCTCTCTGAACTGCCTGCTCTTTTTAATGTTCAAGGTCAACCATTTGTGCAGATAGCATGAAGTAGAACAGATCGCCGATGCTAATGTAGCGTTAGCGTTAGCATGTCTCCCCCGGGGGCATCCGGGCTCAAACGGTGTATTATAGAATGATCACACCGGTTATGACATCCTTTACTCTGGGATTTGTAGTCTTTCTAGTTGCGTATTTTTCATAGTCTTATATTTCAACAGTTTTACGCCCAAACTTTTTTGACATGGAAATTATTTTTTAAGGTTGACAAACATCATATGTGTAATTCATGGCACGATTCAAACGGGATCGAAAGATACCTTTTCTCTCCGCATTGACTTGAATACATAATTCTACCGAAATAAGGTCCCATGGGTCGGAAGTAGAAGGGCGGGACTTCGCCTCTCTATAGACTTCTTGCACTATTTTGTATTTGTGTATGTTGCATCATTGGAGGAGCTCGGTTCATAAGTTTTTCATTGCCATTTTTCAACCTAACCCTCTCTTTCCTCCCCCCCCAGCTGCGTAAGGCCATTGAGGGCTCGGTGACGGTGAAGGGGGTGAAGGTGCGCCCCCCTCTGGCCAGCTTCAGAGACAGCGGCACCAGCAGCAGCGAGAACGAAGCCACGGAGCTCCACAAGCTGTGGGACCGCCACAAGAGTCTGTCTCTGCCCCGAGAACAGACCCCCTCCGAGTCCGACGAGAAGTCTCAGTGAGGAGGACGAGGAGGAGGAAGAGGAGGAAGAGGAGGACATTGAGATCTTTAAGCTCCCAAAGTAACAACAAATGCAAAAATCCTCAGGGTTTAGGATCAATATTTAATTCTGGAAAGAGTCCTGTTCGCCTCACAGCAACTCCTCATTCCCCCTCTTCCTCTCCCTCTTCCTCTCCTCATTCCTCTTCCCTCTCCTCCTTCCTCTCCTCATCTCCTCTCCCCTTCTCCTCCATGTCCCACTGTGTTTTGAGGACTCCCCACTGGTTTCACGGAGTCTTGCACTGACACTCCTCTGGGGTAAAAAGAGTTCAAATCTTAAAAAAATAAAAAAGGGATTATTGTGTGTGTGTGTGTGTGTGTGTGTGTGTGTGTGTGTGTGTGTGTGTGTGTGTGTGTGTGTGTGTGTGTGTGTGTGTGTGTGTGTGTGTGTGTGTGTGTGTGTGTGTGTGTGTGTGTGTGTGTGTGTGTGTGTGTGTGTGTGTGTGTGTGTGTGTGTGTGTGTGTGTGTGTGTGTGTGTGTGTGTGTGTGTGTGTGTGTGTGTGTGTGTGTGTGTGTGTGTGTGTGTGTGTGTGACGAGGGTAGCAAACGACTATTTCTTATAGGACTTTTTTTGTTATTGATTTCCAGCTTTTTGTTTCCGACTGATCAGGTGGTCTGGGTTGAACTGGAATTTGCCATTGCACCATTATATTTTGTGAAACCACACGACAGTTTGTCCCGTTAACGAACACTGGACCGAGGGGACGGATGCCTTAGTTAGTATTTCTCTTGTTTCCATAATACCTCTCTTTCTCTCCGTGGGTCTCATGTCTTCACTGCGAGTCTTCAGTGGAGAGTGAAGTCTATGCATGCCTGTTGGGCGGAAACACTTGTAGCTATTTTTCCCATTACACACACTCCTTTCATACTGTGTAGCCTTACATTGCAAAGACACATAGAAACACACACACACACACACACACATGCTCTCAGAGAGTCTTCTTCTTGCTTGTCTAAATATAGCTGTTAATAACCGCTGCAGAGATGGAGAGGGAGGAGGGAGAACGGAGAGCAAATGGATGGCTGAATGAAGACATCGTTACCTAACCAGCTGCTCGGGGGCTCTCATCAATCTGCCTTTGATCGCCATGTTAGCTAACCTCCATTACTACCAGACACAGAAAGAGCCAGCAAGTAAAGGACGTAACGGGCAGACTATGCTCCCAACATATATATATATATATATATATATATATATATATATATATATATACGGCAGCAGATGATTATATGTGAGCAGAAGAAGCAGCTGAACACTCCTGTAGGTTCGTTTCTCCCCTTTACTTTAGTGTAGACTTAGTATATTAACATAAAACCATTAACCAATTTGATTTAACACCCCTTTAAGCTGTAAACAATGTCTCAGGCTACTTGTTGACATAGATAACTTCAGTGAACATACAAAGGATAGATGCTGAAAATGTGGGTGTGTGATCTCTAATGCAGTGGTTCTCAAACTTTTTTCAATAATGTACCCCCTTTGAAAAAAACCTTCAGCCAAGTACCCCCCTGATCGGCGCAAACACAATTTGTTAGGGAAGAAATGCCTATTTAAAGAGGTACAGCGCTGCACCATCGGTGTCTGATTTATTCAAACAACAACATTGTAACTGAGAAACACTTAAATGCTACATTTCAAATGTTTACAATCCATCACTAAATTCATGGCAAACCAATTTGAACATCATGCAATAACACTAAGACGACATTAGTTGCATTGAACTAATCTTTTTAATAAGTTGTACTTACAATTGAGTGAGAAACATGGGCTTGTGCTTCACGGAGGATCTTTGTTATTCTCAGTGACATGCCACGGCAGTTATTATACTTCGCGTTTTGAAATATGTATAATACAATTTTTTTTTTTTTTCATTAACATAAAATAAATCTCACGTACCCCCTGCAGTACTCCAACGTACCCCTAGGGGTCCGCGTAGCCCCATTGAGAACCACTGCTCTAATGTATTAACATAATACCCATTAGTTTCATTCATTTTTGATCGGAGAAGTTACAAACTCGACTAAACCACTTAAAAATTCAATTAAAGTATCGATCAGTGTTCAAATACCTACTGTGGAGGAAACCGTGAGGTCTTGAGTCGATCAAATGTAAAACACCATATCTCTGATTGAGGAAAGTAGTGAATCGGATCAGACTTGACTCGACGGGAGGTACATGCATACAAAGACCTGATCCTTTGAGATGAACTGACTCTACTGCGTGGTCGGATTTGAACCATTAAGAAATGTACCTTGTTCACCAGTATGAAGCTTAACTATTGCAGAAGAATACCGTAAAGAAAAGTGAACGTAAGCGTGTTGTCGAATATGTCGTTCAACCCTAAAAAATGCTGTTTCTCACGTGAGTCTGGAACTGGAGCCATGGCAGCTGGTTTCTGATTCGCAAGCATGACAGATAATGTATAAGTACTGCGTGTTTAATAATTCATGTCTGCTATAAAACTCCAGGCCATCGACAGAAAAACATCGATTTGTTTTTGCTCTCTTCCACCCCTCCATCTTTCCTCCACTGCTGAAACATCCCATCACACACACTCCCTTTTTCTTTAGCTTCTCTTGTATATTTATTTCCACTCCTACCGGCAGAATCTCCTTTTTAAGATGCCTTACCTCTAACTTCATCAGAATTAGACGCGTTGCATGGATTTGATTTTCCGTGGTGTCTTGTATTGCTGCGCGCCACTCAAAAGGCGCTTTCACACCGGAGTACTTTTCCCCGTACTTTTCCCGTTTAGTTCCTTTAGTGCCTGGAATTTTGCGTTCACAACCAAAAAGAGAACTTTCCCCCCATTTGTAGTGCCTGCTAGAGAGGTGGGACTATCCTGGGGAGAAAAAGTACCAATTTCTGATTGGCTGGGCGAATTGCAAACCACGCCCCGTAAAACTACAAGCTGCCGTTGTATTTGCTGGCATTAGCATTATTAGCATTAGCATTAGCACCGCGCACTGACGGAGAGAGACTAACTTATGGCAACGCAAAATAAAACATGGGAGCCGTGGAGATGAGGAGGTGTCTGCGTTCTGGCGATTTACTCGGAAGGCTTCAGTAGAAGCTGCTGGGAGTCCCAGCAGCTTCTACTGAAGCCAGTCGCCAACTCCGAGGACTTCCGGCCGGGGACTCCGGGGGGCAGTATACGCCGTGAAGTTGTTTGCTGCCTGCCAGTAAACCCAAAGCAAAAGAAGAAGAAGTAGTGACGTCAGCGGCTTCATTTGACTAATCTTCCCTCAGGGAACTTATTCCGGTGTGAACGCGATCGGCTCTTTAGTTCCATGGGGGAACTAAGTGCTGGGAACTAAGTACGGCAAAGTCCTTGGTGTGAAAGCGGCTAAAGTGAAATACATCCAGTAGATCAGCACGACTTTCGCATGACAAGAGTGCATGTGAGACTAGTTTTATATGATCCAAATGTACCAAAAACTACAGCTTGACGGTTATGAATTTGGGACTAATGGATGATGTGTTTGTGCCTGTGTGTTTATGTCTCTCCTGCACCCTGTTTTATACTCAAAGTCCCATTATTTCACTTTTGAATTGGCATCTTCACCTCACACATGGAGCTTTATTCACTGACGACCTGGGGGTGAGCTGTTTAGCTTCCAGATCAATATATTTAACATCATGACTGTAATGTAAAATGATAATTTAATGTTTTAACCAATCGGAGAAATGAATGACATCTCGTTTTGAGAGAGATTTGGGGGGTTTGTTTTGTGGTATTTGTTGATGATTTAAGAGATTGATTTTAATGTTGCTGTGTAAAACATTTCTACTAAGACGTTTATTTGCAAGTAACACTACAGCGGGGTAAAGGCTTGAAGCGGCTGCTGGGGCAGAGAGGAGAAGACCCCAGAAACATGTTCGTACTACAAGTGCCTGCATACATACATGGGAATAAGCAATGTAGACACTTTTCACACGCAAACACAGATACTTTCTTTATTTTTATTGGTTATTTTTCATCCATTTTCATTGTTCCGCCTTCAGCCCGAGCCTCGACATTTCACACGTTGTTCATCTCATCTCGCAGATATAAACCGATGCATATTTATTAGTCTGTATTAATCAAAGTAGAAATGATTGTTTTTTCTCCTTCCTTTTTATGGATGATCTACTCGTAGGTAATCGATTTGTGCAATAACTGTTGTTCATCTCACTTTGTAACCCCCCCCCCCCCCCCCCCCCTTTGTTCAACTGAATGCAAGATAACCTTATTTTTGTAAAGAAAAACCTGAAAAGTGTAAAAAGATGTTGATGTATATGAGGAGAACTGACGCTCACACAGGTGATATTTCAATTTAAGGGGGAGGGTCTCCTAAAAGCCTCAATAGAAGCTCACTACAATCAACCTTAAGATGTTAAAGGACAGTTTGAAGTTGTTGGTGTTGTTTAAGAAAATAAATGTACGTTTTATTTTGGCTTTTAGGAAACCTTCCCCTGTCTTGTCTTTAAAAGGCGTTGTGGTGAATTCTGCTGCTTGACCTGTAGCTGGCGCTCTAATAAAAGCCCCTTCTCCCCTCTTTTTGAATGCGAGGGGATTTGCTAAGACCACACCCTCTTCTGTTGAGGGTTTTCTTATCTGTTATCCACTCTTTAGGGACTTACTTTGTACTGGAGGCCTCCGATACGGCAACCCCAGAGGGCCAAAACAGACGGAGCTCCAGAGCTATTTTTCACACGGAGAAATGAAATATTGTTTTGTATATCAGGGATGAATAAATGAGATTTTAACAAACAGTTTTTGTGTTTTTATATCTCTGAGGACTTTAGTTCTCCAGCTGTGTGTCCCGTCGGTAACAGCTGGAAAACACCTGGAGGCTTTGTTTTAGTGCTGCTCCAATAATCCCAGGAGGAAAAGCAAACGCAGTGATGTCGCAATAATGTTTAGGTTTTATTTATAGTTTAAAGGAACATTTTTGCTCCTTACTTTTAAACCCCATTATTCATTCTGCTCGAATCTACCTGAAAAAACAAGGTGTATTTATTACTATTAACCCTTAAATGGGCAATCACCTCGAAATATTATGTGATATTGATTGGTATTTACTACTTTACCCCCGTATAAGACCCATATTATACCATGTTTCACTTATTATTACACATTAGTACATCCCTATTACACCACATGACACCCATATTACTCCGTTACTACACCCATATTACACCGTTATTTCACCCATGTTACGCCCTCGTAACACCCATATTACTCCGTTGCTACACCCATATTACTCCGTTACCCATATTACTCGCATACACCCATATTACTCCGTTACCCATATTACTCCGTTACCCATATTACTCCGTTACCCATATTACTCCGTTACCCATATTACTCCGTTACCCATATTACTCCCATATTACACCCATATTACTCCGTTACCCATATTACTCCCATATTACACCCATATTACTCCGTTACCCATATTACACCCATATTACTCCGTTACCCATATTACTCCCATATTACACCCATATTACTCCGTTACCCATATTACTCCCATATTACACCCATATTACTCCGTTACCCATATTACACCCATATTACTCCGTTACCCATATTAC
>NC_136902.1:91373131-91410631 GCF_949606895.1 Notothenia rossii | reverse complement strand
TATCATGCAAAATGCACTTTCTTATGTCTTTTCTACATAAACATGTGTCCCCGGTGTGTCAGGGAACTCACGCAGAATCATAAAATGAAACCCTCTCTTTTCCTCCGTACCCAAATCTCTAAAAACGGGGGAACAACGGAGCTGATCCAGATTTGCGTCCGATATGACGTAATATCTGAAATGTGGACCCACGGCCCTATCAGAAACGTTGCTATCAGAAACAATGCCCGACTGTTCTGGACGTAATATGGTCGGTGTTTACATTAGCATCGCTAACACTCAGAGCTAACCTGTACTGGAGAGCATGTGTGTGAAGAAGCAGGAAGTAAAAAGGAACTCACCTTGTGGTATAACCGGCAAGAGAGAAAGCCTTTGAGCTCCATACTGTTTCAGAGAGAATCCTTGATAATCCATGATATGGCGTTTCATCACGGCAGAATTTAGTTTAGACAGTAGCTGCCGGGTCCCGTATGAGCTTAGCCCCCTCCTTTTTTATTATCAATTATTTATTTTAAAGCTTTATACATAAATCAGCACTTTTGAAACAGGAAGTGAAATAGAGGGATATGAGGCATGGCTAGAATGGGTGATCTGTTTGGTATTTTTGAGCAAAACACTTCAGAGACATGTTTTTTATATTTCTTTATATATCTGAGAACTACCGTATGCTATTACCTAAACATAGCATGATAGGTGACCTTTAACATTGAACTAAAAATAGCTAACTGGCTAACTTTGCTATCTGGCCCGGTTTCAAAAAGATAAGAAAGTGTTGACACCCCCTGTCATGATAAGGGGACACAAATAAATGTGAATTAAAAATAACATCAAAGATGTGGGTTGAATGGAGGAAATGCAGATATGGGAAAATTACAAATGTTATTGAAATAAAGTTAACTAACCATTTCACAATCAGTTGTACATTTGAAACAATGTATTCAGGCATTATGTATTTTACAATGTCTTTTGGATTTAATATATGACACTTGCAGGTCCATATGTTGGAGCAGAGCGTTATTGTCTCAGTGGTTGATGAGAACACAAAGACCATTAAACACCAGGAGAGACGGAAGCTCCTATATTTGGCTGTCAATGTGTTTTAGTACCAGAGACAATCTCTCATTAAATAACAGACTCAGCGGGAGCATAAACACGTGTGAGCCTTAGATATCAAAGTACTAAAAACGACCAAATGGCTCAATTAAATCAAATGTATAACCTGAATATAGATTATGCCATGATTTAGTCACACCAGTAATAAAGCTTATTTTATTGCGGTTGTTACGCCAGAACTGTTTTATTCCTCCTGTGTTTTACAGCCTAACATCCCCCCCTCTGCACCTTGATATTATTTCTCTATTTGACACAGTTTCCGGAGCCAAGCAGACTCTCTGAAACGCAGCTTCTTCCTCTCTGTTGCATTATTATTCAACCCACACCTTTAAATACACCTGCCTCCTTCCTGGTGAAGTGAAACGCAGCATCCACACGGCGGCATGCATTGAAGCTTGCCGGCGGGCGTGTCTGAAGCTCAACCAAAAACCAATAACATGAATCTCCCGCCCTGAACCCACAAGCACGCGGTTTGATTGGCTAGAGCTTGCACTGGCATATGATTTGATTGGCTGAGGCTTCCGGCGACGCTTCAAAAGTTGAACATTGCTCAACTTTTGAAGCGAGCAACGGGAAGACGGGCCGAAAGACTCTCTACCCTGTGCCTTAAAAACATGCAATGAGCATGGCACTAAAGCTTTTGACTGCTCCAGCACATCTGACAAGCAGGATGATGCCAACTACTTTTATGTAACCTTTTTACAATATTATAACAATAAAAGGTTTTTAAATAACGCACTTCTTCCTCTCTGTTGCATTTATTTCTTTAACCCACACCTTTAAATACAATTGCCTCCTTCCTGATGAACTGAAAGAAAAAGACCCTCCCTTGAGCAAGGCACTAAAGCTTGTTCCTGCTCCAGCACATCTGTTGATGCTAGAAAGGCTCATTTAAACTACTTTAATGTAACTTTTTTACAATAAAATAAGGTTTTTAAATATTAGCAATCGGTACAAAACTATGTTGGAACAAAAAAACATCTGATCTTTTCCATTCATTTTGTTCCACATTTTTACTTCATAATACCTTCTCCTTGCATAACAAGAACATTTAGTTTCTTTATTTTCCTGTAGCTTCAGGACAACATCATGCATGTCACCATTAAGAGCATATTTAAGACCCTTTGGTTTATATTTCTACTTTTTAAATTCTAGTCTTGTTGACTTCTACTCTTTAATTTCTACTTATGTGCAATGCCTTGTTTTGTTTCGTTTTTTATTCTGCTGCAACGCAAGACATTCCCAATTTGGGTTAACCCTCTTATCTTATCTTAACATTACATTACTTGTTAGACACTTTTATCCAAAGCAACTTACATACTCAATACTGTGGACAATCCCCACAGGAGCAACTTGGGGTGAAGTGTCTCAGGGACACAACGACATGCTGACTGCAGTGGGGTTTGAACCTGTGACCATCTGATCCCCAAACCAAGGCTCTATCCACTTCGCCACACGCCTCCAACACCTCCGACCATTCCTCTCACCAGAAGATGTGGAGTACAAATACTTCGTTACTGTACTTAAGTACATTTCGAAGCCCTTACTTCTTTATTTTTACTTGAGTCCCAAAGAGTAGAACGAAGCGGTATGAAAACAGTTTTATCCCAGCAGCTATTGCACAAATTAACAAATAATGGGAGCGTCACACAGATGGCTATTTATTTAATTATGAATTTTGAATGTCCATGTTTGTACTAGTGTTTTTCTTTTTAAATGTTTTTTAATATTTTGAGATTTGACGGAGCAGGGTGTACTTGTATTAGTTATTTGATTAGAGATGGGTCTGTGTTTGTTTTTTAGAGTGTGTCAGGATGGATCCCTTGTGTTTTTATCTGCAAACTAAATCTACCATACGGGTACAAATAAAGAACCTGAACCTGAGTTAAGAAGTTTAGTCAGTACTTCTACTTTTACCAGATTATCTGTGCTTCTACTTGAGTAAAGGATGTGTGTACTTTTGCCATGTCTGCTCACCAGTGTGTCCGTAAGAGGATCTGCTGCTGAGTCTGCTTCCAAAGGGGGTCGAACAGACGGGACCCCCGCTGCTCTCCTCTCCAAACAGACTGGAGCCATCAGCAGAGTCGAGAAACGGCTCGTAGATCGGATCCAAAGAGTCCGACAATCCTCCCAAAGATCCCTCAGACCGGAAGGAGCTGGAGGTGCTGTAACGAGAAGACGAGCGGTACGACGAAGAAGATCTGCGGCTGGACGAGGACACCGAGGCCATGGCAGAGGATAATGCACACTGGGGGGGGAACTCAGAAAACGTGTTGGCTAATCAGAAAAAACACTGACAAATCAAAACATTTGTTTTACGAACAGCTACTGACCTCTCACTAGATGTACAGGCTTCTTTTGTTTGAGGGTTTTTTATAACGCCCAGGTGCATTGTGGGTTAGTAGCGGTCCTTCTTTAACCTTAAATGGCAGTATGCCCGACCACTGGTGCCAGGAATGTAACGGTCAAATAATAATAAGATAAGATGTGGAGACCCCCTTCCTTTACAGACACACGGTGGAGATAAGGATGAAGAGTGTTCAGAAATAGCAGGTCGTCCGTTAGACCGACACAACATGAGCACTTTATCAATAATGCAGGAGAAAACTGGGCTCTTTATCTGCTAATGGAACAACAGATACACTGTAAAGTTCAAATGTGAAATGGACAGAGAACAAATTCAAGGCTTGAATCACAAAATGTGCTTTTTTTCCCACAACAACAGCCATAGTAAATACAGGCCTTGTTGACCTTAACGTTCCCTTTTCTAAAAGCTTTAATTGAAGTGACATTTCCTTGTTGACAACACAGTCCTCCGAGCAGCGCCACATGCCAACAATGACATTCAACACGGTCGTAAATAATACTTTTATATATATATGTGTGTGTTTTTTTTTTATTGGAGGACGGCTGAAATTACATTCAGCAGCATGGACGTTTTGCCCTTCAGGATAATGCAGTCGTAGCAGGGATTTCCTGTTGGTGAGCTGTAAAGCTGAAACAATCCAGTTATTAACAGCAGCATACATCAACATGACAGTCCCAATTTGTGCTGCCAGGTGCAACACGTGTATCTGTCCTTGTGTAAAACATTATGCATTAATAAACCCCTCTACGGCATATTTTAAAAAACAGCTTTTTAAAACAATTTCCGTAGTTCTGTGTGACATGAAAAAATGCAGGATAATGGAGACTCAGCTCCTCACAGTCAGCAGTAGAAGAGTTCGTTCAGAGGTCCAACGTCTCCACTGGGAATATTTGGATTCTCCAGGTGGCAGACTGGGGTCTCAGGAGCCCAGTGAGCACATCACTGACCTCTAACAGATGGTGAATCATGAGGTGCACTCTGGCTAAACTCAGAAGAGAGGGAATAAAAAGAAGCAGGAATAATTTGTTAAACCGGAACATTATTTTTAGCACTTCCTGTTTGCTGGTCTCAAAGTAGGTTTTTTCGAATGTTTTGTTAGATGGTAAGAATCTCCACATGTTAACACCAATTGTATGATTTGTAAGTGTAAATACAATCTGTAAAGGAAGAAGCTAACACAATCACTAAGCTAAAGGTGGCTAATGTTTGGTTAAGTAGTCTCATTAGCCACTTGTTAGCTATACCGCTGTTTTTAAGACACATAATCTCATGGAAAATCTGTTCAGCTTGTGTTAACCATAAGTATTTATTATTTTTCCAATTTGATTTACATACACTTCAATACGGGAGCAATGTTGGTTAGAAGCTTACAAAAGTAATATAATATGGTTAATGCTGAAGAGATTTCTATGAGATTTTCTAGAGTTTATGTGTCTTAAAAACAGCGGTTGCTAGCAAGTGGCTGTGAGGCAAATTAGAGAAAAGTTAGCCACGTTCTCCTTTTGGAGATTGTATTTACGCTTAAAAATCATTGAATTGGTGTTCATATGTGGAGATTCTTACATTACATTAACTGGTATTTAACTTACGCTTGAGATTTTCTACAATTTATATGTGTTTTGAAAACGGCGGTTGCTAACAACTGAACATTAGCCACCTTTAGCTTAAAGGTGGTGTTAGCTTTTTCCTTTTGAAATTGTATTTACGCTTAAAAATCATACAATTGGTGTTAATATGTTGAGATTCTTACATTACATGACCTCCTATTTAGCTTACGCTTGAGATTCTCCACAATTAATATGTGTCTTAAAAACCGAGGTTGCTAACAAGTGTCTAATGAGACTACTTAACCAAACATTAGCCACCTTTAGCTTGGCGGTGATGTTAGCTTCGCCCTTTAGAGATTGTATTTGTGCTTAAAAATAATTCAATTGATATCAATATGTGGAGATTCTAACATTACATAACATGTTATTTAGTTTAAGTTTTTCTACAATTGATATATGTCCAAAAGACAGTGGTTGCTAAGTGGCTAATGAGACTCCTTAACCAAACATTAGCCACCTTTAGCTTAGCGATGGTGTTAGCTTCCTCCTTTAGAGATTGTATTTACTACTACTGGCTTTTTGTTAAGGAAACCAGAGGGATGGTAACTTCAGGGTCGGCCTACAAAAACACGTCATCCCTGCAGCACTTTAAGATGAGATGGTTCTAACGAGGCAAAAGCACACAAGTACTGCAGCTAAGGAGAGAAAAATAACATCAAAGAGGCTCCGCTAAGCATTTTGGGCACCGATTAATTATTGTCAAGTATCTTGCAATCCTCAGAAATCCTCTGTGAACTCCAGGGTTAGGACAAGTTGTATTTATGTTTATTTAATGTCATGTCAGGATGTTGCAACAAGCAGAAAACTGCAAACTCCTTCTTAAATGTAGTCTTTGAGATAATGTCAAATCCAGGAGAGTTGATCAAGTCTACCTCTTTGGTCAAGACTTAAATATCTCTGAATTTCCATTAAATGTACATTTCAATACTTTGGTTTATGAACAAATACTTGCAAACTAGTGACCCTCCCACCAACTTAAGCCTTGAGTTTAGTATTGTGGCGTATGTTAGCACGCTGCGAGGTAAGAAGGTGATCATGATGAACAATTTTCTGCATTTACATACCGTTTACAGAAATGGAAGAAGCCCTGGACAATCCTCCTGTTACTTTCAGGATTATAATACCTACTGCTAGCTTTGACATCATTTAAAATAGCTACAATTAGAGATACAGGTCTTTAAAAAGTGCATGTAATTCCTTCTAAATTGGTGTTAACATTATCATTTGTTTAGATTTCCGAATAAGATATTGTTGGTGTCCTCATATCTCCAATAGTATTACAACTTAAAGACATGAATCTTGTTAGTTTGCTGCTTGTCATCACGATGCAATGTCCCAGTATTAAAGCCAATCATTAAATATTAGCATTGCCTTCAACTGGAGCATGTCAGCATTTAGTTTAAAGTATAGCCTCATCAAACTGCAAGCATTCATTCATATTTTAGCATGCTATATTTACACTAATGTCTCAAAACTAATGCATGAATAATGTATTGATATGAAAGTGCTGCACACATAGAAAGTATATACACAAAGAGCCTGTAAAGAACCATCAATCGATCCCATATTGATATATTGGAAATCAAACAGTAGCGGTTTCATCTTGAGTTTCAGGAATGATATTTCAGATATTGGGATTGACTGAAGTCTGACCCAGATACTGCTGGTTATATTGAGTTCACATCTCCTGTGGCAGCGACTCAGACTCGATCCTAATAAACAGATTTTAATGATCTAGTCACAGCCATGATGTAATGGATGGAAACATTCATTTTAAACCTTCCTTGTTAGCTAGAACTTCAACCTGTTAAGCCCAGAGCCTGTTTTTCAGGTCTCAGGCTCCAAAAAGACATTCCCAGAACAAATGACCTTATCTTCTAAAAGGAGTAAATTAATAATCATTTCTCTCAAAGCAATGATAAACCTGTGAGTTGGATGTAGAAGAGTCAGAATCAATATAGATGTTTTTATTTTAAAATAAATTCAGATTGAACATAGTAAAAAACTGTAGATTATAATGTCTGTCCAAAAGAAAACATTACTTATAGTGAAAACCACCCTTGAATGATGCGATAGTAGACTAAAAGCTTTAGGAATCCAAAGTACAACATATAATAAGTACCCTGTATCAAGATTGATGAAACACAAGTGACATTTGACCTTTTTAGAGAGGTTGAGAAAGAAAAACCCACCTCTGGGGTCATTTGGGTGGATTTTCCATATCTCTGGCCCCCCTTGGTCGATTTTGATGATTGACACCTATTTTTAACCGTTAGAGCCAATGGAATCGAGGGGAGGTTCCTAAATCTATCAAAACATTACCATTGGTGAATAAGTGATGCGTAGCCAGAATGCCCAAACCGGAAGCTGGCAGCTCTCATACACATGAAAACTACTCTTACTGACAAAATGTTACGATGGATTATCAGTAATAATTTCAAAGTGACACAGAGACATTGGATTAACCATTGGATTAACCATTGGATTAACCATTGGATTAACCTTCAGCAGCGTTTTTATGTGTTTTAATGCCATTGAACACAACTTTGGATCAGAAAAACAGCAAAGGTAAGACCTATTTGCCGTTTTGGCCACGTGAAATTAAGTTGTGTGTTATCTTTGCTGGCTTTCGCTGCCACGAGCTTTGGTCGCACAGTGATGATACTGGAATCTTTTGGAATCTCAGCTTTCATATGATATCTAGTTTGTGCAGATCCGATGAAGTATAACATTTCTACCGTGAGTCATGTGCTAGCACTCTTTCGCTTAGTGCTAATTCAGAGGCTTGGCGTTAGACTTGTGTTTTGTTTCGGTAAAAGTGGTTCATATCGTCAGGTAGCTGAGATTCTTCCCGTTAAGTGGGTATGACACATTCATAGTTTGTTAAATGTGGAGAAGCCCTCAGACGCTGTTTCTTGCAAGATGATGCTCGGGGGCTCCCGGGCTTAACAGGTTAATTAAAAATGATTTAAGGATTGTGATTGTATGTGCTTCTTTCATTGTTTCTATGTTGTATTGTATCTCATTCACATTTTATTTTGACCAGGAACACCAAAGTAAGGGGGGGGGGACGTCCTTGTTTTGAAGTTTGGTGCTGCAGTGATGCAAGGAACATTTCAGACTTGATCTGACAACTGAAGTAGACGTATGTTATCTCAAGTCCATCAACAACATGTGGTTCTCTGGACCTACATTTTACTCTTTTAGTTTACATCAGGATTTGGGTTGGTGTTTAATCTCCAACTTCACATTTTTGAGAAACCCTTTCCACGCGGATCTGATACTTTCGTTCACACACAACCAGAGTATCCCCCGCACACAAGGCTCTATTAGAAATCCATCACTTCCTGCTCTTATATTTCCCTTCTCCTCTCTCCGCTGATGCACCAAATGGATTTAGTCATCTCCCCGGGGGCCCATGATGTCATGGAAAAATGAAATACTTACTGCTGCAGGACGGATCACTGAGACTGTGTGCGGTCTGTCTGACTGCATGTTCTCTGCCCTGCCAATAACTTAGTCATGATTATGTAGTCGTGTGAGGGCGCTAATTGCAGAAGGCTTTATGGTGTGTGTACCCCAGTGGATGTCGGCTAGTAAATGGCTTTGAAAGAGGTGAATGTGTTCATTATCTAATCATAACCATAACACGTTGCATTAATGGACTTCACTGCACTTATCTTCCCATCTTTACCTCTTTTCCTTTCGCTTTAGTAAATAAAAGCTTAATGGATATCGTTCACGGAGCTTATTCTGCAGCTTCTCAGAAATATTGTGCATGGTTGAAGTACTTGAGTGCTAAAGTAGGAATGTATTATTAGCTACGCTTGACTTATAATACATGCTTTCATTTTATTTGATCAAATGCCTTTTTTACCTGATGGTTTTAAACTAATCAATCAATCAATCAATCACCTTCATCTTTTATAGCCAGATATAAGACATTTGTGATACATTAGTATATCTTGTTAATATTACATTCTGGTTTTTATTGTGTGCACTTTGCAATAAAGTTATAATTGTTGTTCTCATAGGAAAACATGTGTATTTGTTGTTGTTGTGTGAACGGGCTGTTTACAAAAAATCACATCATACCAGTTTTTGTATTTTTTGCAAAGAACAATGACAATATTTTATTAATTTGAAATAATATCAGATGCTGCAAACAAAGATTCAATGTTCAAATCCAAGGTGGCAATATTCAAATAATTACATTCAGTCAAAAGAGGAAGAACAAGCATTAAACAGAGAAAGACAGAAAAAGACAGGATTGTGATTTCAGAGGAGACGGTCGAGTGTGTGTGTGTGTGTGTGTGTGTGTGTGTGTGTGTGTGTGTGTGTGTGTGTGTGTGTGTGTGTGTGTGTGTGTGTGTGACTGACTGATGATGATGATGATGGTGATATGGAACCCACCTAGGATGGATGGGACAGTAAATTCATTTTTTCGGGTCAGCTGTATTCCTCATACCCTGTCAGTTCATAGTGTCTCTGCTGAGTTTTATGGCTTTGCTCTCTGAACCTTCACTAGCCTCTTTGATTGTGTGTGTGTGTGTGTGTGTGTGTGTGTGTGTGTGTGTGTGTGTGTGTGTGTGTGTGTGTGTGTGTGTGTGTGTGTGTGTGTGTAGCCTACTGTGTGCGTACTACTGTATATGTACATGTACGTGTGCACCGATAGAAATAGAAGAGGAGCAAAACAGACATTCAACTGTTTTTTATTGACATTTAAACAAAACCAAACAAAATGGGGATTGTAGTAAGTTCTTCAAAACCAGCTTTTTAGCTGAATTTCTTTAACCTGAAAGCAATAAGTATGACGGTATTAGCTCCTATCTAGATAACTAGCCAGCTGTACGCAAGTTAGCTAGTTAGCTTGCTCATTCGGCCATGCAATGATGCAACAGCAGGAATATTCTAAGCTAGCTTGCTAACTAGCCAGCTATCCGCTAGGTATTTAGCTAGCTTGTTAATTCAACATTTTTTTAATGCCAATCTGGTTAGGCCGAAAATACTCATCTTGCTAAAGCTCTGTGCTTTCGCTGTGTGTGGAGGATATTAGCAACTTTCACTTATTAATCCAACTTTCTTTACTTTTCAACATACAATTCCTTTAGAGAGGTTGCAACTTGCCACTACTCGGTTTATACAGAAGTAGCCTGTTGCAACGGCAAAGCTACACATACAAATGTCTACTGCTTTGTCCATCCTGCTGTGTTGATTTCAAAAGGAAAGTCCATTCTACTCATATCCTATTTCTACGGTGCACCAGAACCGCCCCGGAGGATTGTGGGACGTTTTAATTAAAACGTTGGAGGCTAATATGGGTTAAACGCGTCTCTCTGTGAAGATTACACTCAGGTCCTACGGCAGTTTTCACAGTCTCAGTTTTGTTCACAGGTTTTAATATTCACCGCTGGGGGCCGGTGGAGAGGCTTTGTT
Source organism: Notothenia rossii (assembly GCF_949606895.1). Taxonomy (NCBI): domain Eukaryota; kingdom Metazoa; phylum Chordata; class Actinopteri; order Perciformes; family Nototheniidae; genus Notothenia; species Notothenia rossii. Next base: position 91,400,107 of record NC_136902.1, on the reverse strand, counting down.
CTCAGATGGTAAGTAGGCTATATGGTAACAGGGGCACACCACCCGCTGAATATTCATCCGTCCTCCTGCCTTCACACTGTCCAACAGACGTGTCGGTATCTTTTTATAGTGCTGGGTTATCCCACCACTATCTCACACACACACACACACACACACACACACACACACACACACACACACACACACACACACACACACACACACACACACACACACACACACACACACACACACACACACACACACACACACACACACACACACACACACACACACACACACACACACACACACACACACACACACACACACACACAGAATCTGGAGCACTTCTCTCTGATAAGTATCCAATGTCAACGCTTGCCTGAAGCAAGAAACTTCCCTGCCCAGAGACACACACACTTGTACAGAAAGAAACACATCCGTCTCCCACAAGGACAGCTGGTTGTTCCTCTGTTATGGGCTGCCAAATATCAATCAGCTCCCAAAAGAAAACGAGAGCGAGAATCACTTCCCTTGATCTGAGTTTTCTGGGACAACTAACAAAAGATGTGGCGGTGAGGAGGAGGAGGAGGAGGAGGAGGAGGAGGAGGAGGAGGAGGAGGAGGAGGAGGAGGAGGAGGAAGAAGAGGAGAGGAAGGGAGGGTGCAGATGGAGTGAAGGGGGAAAAGACTCGAGGGTGAAATAAAAAGACGGACAGGAGCGATACACATCTCCTGTTCGTCAGGCGGTTTTATAATCGTGGGCTAATTGCCTGTCTGCAAAGGTAGCACTCTGACGTCCTCTTAGTTACGCAATGAGCCCCCTGTGGTGAATGATGGAGGTGGGAGAGAGAGAGAGAGAGAGAGAGAGAGAGACGGATGGAGACAAAGAGGAGAGGAGGATGAGGGGGCAGGAAAATGACAGGATGGAGACAGAAGGATGGAGAGGGGAGACATTCATCAGGCTGTGTGTGTGTGTGTGTGTGTGTGTGTGTGTGTGTGTGTGTGTGTGTGTGTGTGTGTGAGAAGGAACTCTCCTTTTTCTAATCTTATGAGGACAAAATGAACTCACAAGGATAGAAGAGTGAAACATGGAACAGGGTACACAGACGGGATTAGGAGTCGGATTTAAGGTTGGGATTAGATTTTGGGTAAAGGTAAAACTAGATAGATGGTCTTCAGCAGTAGGGAAGTATCAAACGTCTTTTTTTTTTTCCATTTACATCTAATAAAATGCCCTGTTTGTGTGCAGCAAGGGGGAAAGCCAGAGTTTGTGAGAGGCACAACGCACCCCACGAATAATTACACATGTCTGTTTCCCATTAACGTTTTCTTTTAGACTTTTGTATGAAAAGGCAAGAGTTAATAAATATCACAGACGTCAGAAACAATCCTCATATCTGTGAAGCCTTAACTTCATCAGCAACCGTGCAGAACAAAAGGTTTTACACACAATGAAAAGACGACGAACCAGAAGCTTCCAGGCTGCTGCTGGTTTCAAATCAATGTCATTTTGGTGCAACTGAGAACAATAATCAATAACGTAGCACGTATGTCAATGTGAGAGACAGCTGTGTGAATGAACACACACCAAGGTGCCCGTCCTCTCTCTCTCTCACACACACACACACACACACACACTGCTCGAGGAGAGAATGGAGGACATTAAGAGAGAGTGGTGGACAGAGCAAACGGATAAATGAAGGAGGGGGACATGGGGGCAGAACAATGGCACGCTCTCATCACAACGCCAGGACAAAAGCAGCATCGCTCGGCTTTTTAATGTCAAGCGAAAGGACAGTGACGCAAATATTGTCCGCTGTAACCTCCAGCTTCAGCGAGAGGGGGAAACACCCAGCGGAGGAGCAACAGGAGAGTTAGTGCCTCTAAAAACTGAAAGGGAGGAAAGAAGTGACCGCCAGCGTGGAGGATGTGATGATGTACAACTTGGGAGGTCCAAGGTGACGGATGAGTGAAAGGCACAGCTATGGTATCAATGGCTTCCCCCTGAGTTGTCGCTGTCTGTTTCCAGAGCCTCCTCAGTGTCCTCCAGATTTGCTGCTTGGTTAGACCCTTCCAACGAGAGCTCACGTTTTAAAGGGAATCGCTGCATTGGAGGGGTTTATGAATTGATATGCAAGCTCAAGTAGCTCGCTGACATCTTACGATACACACACACACACACACACACACACACACACACACACACACACACACACACACACACACACACACACACACACACACACACACACACACACACACACACACACACACACACACACACACACACACACACACACACACACACACACACACACACACACACACACTTTGAACAAAACGTCAAACATTTTTGTCGCATGTCGAGGCTTTTTTTTTTTTTTAAACAGTCGATCAACAAGAAAGAAGGATTCGGGGAATGAATCTGTGCTTTAATTATTTGTAGAAAATATCATGCTTTTTCTACAAAAAAATGCACACACACACAACACACACACACACACACACACACACACACACACACACACACACACACACACACACACACACACAGAGAATGACAGATGATTGGTGTTATATGTGCGGGCGGGATGCATCGATGCTCTGGTCCAAATGGGATTTCCTGAGTTGTATGAATGACATTTCCCTCGACGTCGCTCCTCATATCTCCGGAGATGAATATGTCCCAAATCATGTCATGCCATTTTGCAAATATCATGAGAAAGAAAGGAAAGTATAGAATCAAAGGCAAAGCTTCAGGGTATGAGAGGACCATGACAGAATGCAATAACAAAACGTATCACAGTATCCTCTTTTGAAATAAAAAATAAAATTCACATTTGTTATTTGTTTCCCAGTAAACTATATCACACAGTGATAACGAAGAAAAGGAGAAATCTACGGCCACATTAGCTTCGTGCAAAAAACCACATACACTGGCACGCCGCGTAGGCAAAGAGATCAAAGCAAGACAACGCATACAAAAATATAGAAAAATCTCCGATGCATCTCTGCAGAGAGACGACTTCCTGTCTCTTCCACTGCGCCACTTCCTGCCAAACATCCCTTACACTTCAGGATCAATCTGTCAGGGTTTGTTTTCCTAAGACAACCAAACTTCTCCCATTTAAGGAATCCACGGAAACCCGCAAAGATATCCAGAAGCTATAGTCGGCAGAAGTCCATCGTAATGATGTCTGGAATAACGTGAACAACAACATGTCAGAGTGATAGAAAACTAGTACAATAAAAGCATATAATTTGTGACAAATCTTTTTCTTTTTTAAACTTTTGTTATTTTAAAATACATACTATGCCCTGTCACTTTGTAGACATTCCAGCATTTGCTCATAATTGGTAGTGACAGGGTTAAATAGTTTGGCATACTTAGCAAGCCATGCCCGAAAGGATGCTATTTTGTCTCTTGCAAAGGAGAAAAGGGGGGGGGGGGGGGAGGAGAGGGAGGAAATCCTGGGATGCAGGTTCAACGCTCCCCTCCAGAGGGATACTGGGGAGAAAGGGGGAGGGGAGGGGGGGGGGGGGGGGGTACAGAACAGCTGAGACTGCAAACCGGGCTCAAGACCAGGTCAGCCCATCGGTTTTAGCACTTGCAAAACACATGCAAATATAAGTCAGAGTTTTGGGACTCTGTCGTTCTGGCGGCCTGTCGGCGGCGTCCGTTTTTTTTTTTAAAGAGTCGCTTCACAGGAAGGGACGGAGTCTTTCTGAAGTCCAGCTCTCCTGTTCTCACACTGATAAAAAAGATTGTTTGGACGCCTTTAAAGAAAATAGAGTCGGTACATCGAATGGGGACAAAGCGAGGCGGGGGGGAGGAGGAGGAGTTGAAATGCTGCAAGTAAGGCAAAGACGGATGCTCAGAGGAAAAGGGGGGACAGCATGCGAGGCGCTTCAAACGTTCAGATGCCGAAATAGTCTAGTTGCCAGCTCAGAGAGTCCTTTTGTGATCCTGGAAATGCTGAGTACCCCAAAGTGTTAGGTTAGAAATGTTTAGTACGGGTCTGAAGCACAGAAAAAGTCTCGGATGCTAACTTATGTTGGAAATGTGCACAATTATCATAAGTTGCGTTAACTAGCATTAATATGCATATGCAGAACATAGCTAAACATCTATTTGTGACATTTTTAAGATCGTTTACGGTGGGGTAGGTAAGTTTGAGAAACCGGCTCGAAATACACTTTTTGTTATATTCCATGGAATGCTCTTAACATCCCGATAGCAATGAATATCTGAAGTGCTTTGACAACAGATCCATAAAAAAATGTCATCTGTGGAAGCCGTGGCCGTAGCTTCCACAGGGTGAAACAACCACTCGACTTAATCGATTCAAATCGATGACCAAATTAGTTGCCAACTAATTCAGTCGTCGATTCGTTGGTGACGTCATCACGTGTGTTTTACGCGCCGTTAAGCTTCAACGTTATCGGTCTTTTTATCGGTACTGGAGACATTTAAAAAATATATGTCATGTGTTATTGCTACATAAACATTATATCACAGTCTTAGTGTAGCCAACTCGTTTCTAATATGCAAAAAGACTTACAAAAGCATAAAAAGCTATGTTAGTTTTGTTCACAATTTGTTAATTTAATTTAATAATATATGTCTTTTTGAATCAAGTATTCATCTTTATTGTGTTCATTGTTAGTTTCCACATGCCTAAAACAACCTCAAGCTAAATCTAAAAGTTGATGGCTAAATAAGAGCGTTAGAGAAATTGTGCAACGCATAATAGTCCGAATAGTCGATTCATCGTTTCATTGATCGATAGATTAATCGATTATCAAATGAGTCGTTTGTTGCAGCCCTAAAGCACAGAGAAAGTGCCGGATGCTAACATATGTTGGACATTTTATAAGTTGCGTTAACTAACATTAATAAGCAGAAAATAACTAAAAATCTATTTGTGGCATTTTTAAGATCTCTAATGGCAGTTTTGAGTTCCCTAAAGCTTTCAAATCGACCCATCTGGAGAACAGACATGGCCTCTTTCTGGTTCAGACTGACATTTGTTATCCTGAAAATGCCAGAAATGGATTCAACCTCCTCAATAACTCCCAAAACCACAACTAAATTGTCCAAATTGTAAAAAAAAACGATTTGAAACTAATGTCTGCAAACGCTTATTATTGCAACTATGCTAATTGTGCAAATCGCTCAACATGCACGTTAACATCCGGCAGGTTCTACGTGCTGGGGACCCTCACTCTACATTTCCATCATAACCCTTCGGGGTGATCAACATGCCATGGGTCCAACACTGCTGGCAACTAGACTGTGATGGAGAAGGGGGGGGGCAACGAAACAACACATTCTTCTGAAGAGGGGGTTAAACTCTGAGGGGGGAGGAAAGGAGTCACTGCTCGTCTCCTGCTCTCTCCTCTTCCTCCTCCAACTCCTCCTCCTCGTCCAGAGACACCACCCCGGAGGACGCCACGTCAGAGACTCTCCTGCGCGGGACATATTCGGGGGGGAATACCTCCCCTTCCTCTCCTCCATTTCCCTCCCCCTCCACCTGGCACCCGGTGTTTTCATAGTCCTTGCAGGGGGTGTCGTCCTCCTCGTCCTCCCCGGGGGACAGGTACGTCTCGGAGTAAGACATGGAGTAACACGGAGAACCCTGACCTCCACATGGCCGTATTCCTCCACTTCCTCCACTTCCTCCACTTCCTCCACTTCCTGCTCTCTGGAGGCGTGCCAGCAGAAGCTCCTCCCCCCCCTGCAGCGCGGACAGGATTTTGGCGGCGAGCTCGGCGGCGGTGCTGTAGTTTCCTCGATGGCCACCATTCAGATCTCTCAGAAGAGGAAGATGGTCGTCCAGGCTGCAGAGGCTGGAGCACAGGGTGTCCGGGGAGCCAGCGGTGGGGGAGGGGTCTCCACTTCCTTCTCCTCCTCCTCCACTTCCTCCTTCTCCACTACCTCCTCCTCCTCCTCCTCCTCCTCCACCTCCTCCTCCTCCTCCTCTCAGACTCAGGTGTTGGCAAAGCTGGCTGTGGATCAGGTCCTTCAGGTAGGGAGGATACGAGGACAGGTCTGCAGGAAACACACACACTGTGAGCATGACTGAAGAACAAACACAGCAATAAAGAGATTTCAGCAAAATGGGGAAAAAGAAACCAAAAATATCTGAAGAGCAATAGCTAAATTGTTATTTAAATTGTTGTGTATATATTACAATTAAAGCCAGCATAATTGTTTAGAAAAATACTGCAAACAATTTTTTATATTTCCTGTATGTTTCTCATGTTAGCAGATTACAAATTGCTGATACCGATAGACAGATATTTTGTATTTCATTATTGAGAACTAAAGTGTTTTAAATTAACATAAAGAAAACGACTTCAACTTAGGTATCATTACAAAACACACCATGTTTATGTTTGAGGGAACATTTACTAATTTCATCTTTCCAATATTAACATCAGCAAATATTTATGGTTGATAAGACAGGACTAGGACATTATTTTACACATCAAAACTAGGTAAAAGATTTGCAAAATTGCTGCCAATTAGTTTTGTGTTATCTCACTAATTGTCTCAGGTAGTCCTGAATATAATGTTGGGAAGTTTAATCTTCATCAAAAACATAATATTGAACAATACTTCACTATTTTTGTGCGTCAAAGACTGGTTTTATAAGGTTCCGGTAACTAGTAACTAAAGCTGTACAAAGAACAGTTTCTCTCTTCAAATTGTAGAAATTATAAAGAAAGCACATTACAAGTACCTCACATGTTTACATAAGTACAGCAATGAGCAAATGTACTTGGTTATTTTCCCACCACTGTTAAGACAATTTAATGCTTGTTTGTGTGAAAGTCTTTCAAGAAGAATCCGTAGATGTGTATATATATATATAAATATATATATATATAAATATATATATATATTTATATACACATCTAGCTCTGTCTCTGTGTATATATATATATATACAGAGACAGAGCTGCTTGTTAGTAGCTGCAGATCGTACTGGCTAAGGTGGTTCAGTGTAATCAAGATGAATGGTAAAAAGGTACACACACACACACACACACACACACACACACACACACACACACACACACACACACACACACACACACACACACACACACACACACACACACACACACACACACACACACACACACACACACACTGTGTATTTATAACCCGCTCACACACCCTCCTCACACGGACACTGTCTCTGCAGCAAAAGGAAATGATATTAAAGTTGCAGGAGGGATATCAGATTGCGCTGAGGAACAAAAAAAAGATGTCGGGAGAGGATGAAAACTAGGGCACTGGGACAATGAGGGATACAGAGAGAGAGGGGGGGGGAGAAAGGGAGGGAGAGGGGAGAGAAAGGGAGGGAGAGAGGCTGTGAAATAAATTGAAGATAAAAAAAACTGCTCTACATTTTTTTGACAGCAACTAATCGATTAATTTGGAAAATAATTAGCTGAATAATCTGTGTGTGTGTGTGTGTGTGTGTGTGTGTGCGTGTGTGTGTGTGTGTGTGTGTGTGTGTGTGTGTGTGTGTGTGTGTGTGTGTGTGTGTGTGTGTGTGTGTGTGTGTGTGTGTGTGTGTGTGTGTGTGTGTGTTAGGGGTTTCACCAACTAATCGACTAGTCGACTAGTCGACTACCTTTACCACTAGTCGGCGCTGTAGGCCCTAGTCGACTAGTCGTGGAAAGAAATGGAGGTAAACGAAGTGCTGCAAAATGCTTCAAAACACGTCCGACATTCTTATGTATGGCAGTACTTTAACGAAGATGTAACCAACTCCACAGTGAAGTGTCAGTTGTGTACAGCTGTATTGAAGTACAATACAAATGCATCTGCTATGCGCAACCATCTGAAGATGAAGCACCCGCTGCCGACAGCTAGCACTAGCAGTAATGCTAGCACCAGTGAGCAACGGACCGGCGTCAGCACTGAACAGAGGCAAACGAACAGCAAGAAAACACGGGTCAACAGTGATGATGAGCTACGGGATTACTGCCAGCGGACACCGCATATCCCCACAATGGATAATCCACTGGAGTGGTGGGCAGAAAACGTGCACCGCTTCCCCCGCTTTCGAGGAGCTACCTGGCTATTCCAGCCACAAGCACCCCGAGTGAGAGGGTTTTTTCCCTGGCAGGCAACACTGTCACCCGAAAGCGGTCAAGCCTCCTTCCCTCACATGTCGATGCGTTGGTGTTCAAACCAAAAATATGGAAAGGTGGACGTTATCGTGGAGGACAGCGAAGTCTTGCGCAATGCGCTGTTGCACACTGGATTTACGTGGCATTTATGTAAACAAGAGTTTTTTGCAGTCGATTTTGGTGAGTCCAGTGTTTGTTATTTACTCAGCCATGTAACACAAATTAAAATGCAGTGTTTAATGTTACTGTATGAGTTCCAATAGAAAATACAGTTGTTAACCTCTCTTTGTGTGTCTCTATTATGACGTAACGACTAGTCGAAAAACTAGTCGACTAGTAAATATTGGTAGTTGTGAAACCCCTAGTGTGTGTGTGTACCTGTGCTCTGTGTGCTGGGCTCGTTGTTAGGCGGGAAGTCCTCGTCGTACGAGTCGTCGTTGGACTCGTCTCCGTCCACAGAGGACCAGGCTCTCAGCTTCGCCTCCGCTATGGCAAACTGCTCCGCCACACCTGTGCACAAAAACACACACACACACACACACACACACACACACACACACACACACACACACACACACACACACACACACACACACACACACACACACACACACACACACACACACACACACACACACACACACACACACACACACACACACACACACACACACACACACAAATAGGTTGATTTAATTGTACTCGAAAGACATAATGGGGTTATGTGATCATGTTTTTTGTGATCAAGAGGATCTGTACCAAACCGTGTGTTAAATACAGCCGGGACATCATTCAAGTTTTTTCACATATTTTGACAGAATATTGAACTTACAGGGATGTGGATATATCCATGTTGTGATTTGTATAAAGTTTGTATTAATTGTGCAGCCTTAGTGTCATATCACAATATTGAAATACATCCTGATAATCTATCCGAAGCTTGAGAATAGAGACACTTAACGTAAAGACTTTTGAATATATATTGCTAACACATCTAGAGGGAGCCACCCTAAAACGAATCTAACCCTAAACGGTCCCAAAACATTTATGAATCAGTCTAAAAATGGGTTTAATCTAATTAAATGGAAACAATGGTTCAAATGAATGCATTTCAAAGTAAAGTGACTTGTTAAGAAGTCCCTAAAGCCATTTAGTATGTTAAGCTTTGACATATTAACACACACAAAGATAAAGACATATTTACTTCAAGTTATTATCTAAATCTCCAACATGTCTGCGAACCACACATTGTAAGATTCATGTTTACGTTGAATTACCCTTTATAAGATGCTCTTCCTTAGCCTTATATGTGTGCAAGGGGAAAATAGATGATATGCAAACACATAAATATACACGTAAAGTGCACATAGAAACACACGGTAGGCATGGAAACAAGGAGGCAGGAAGATTGTGTCCTGATGTCATGTGTGTGTGTGTTTGATTGACAGGTGTCAGCGAGGAACCAAGTGCATGCTGTGTTCTTCGGAGGTCGTTTGGCTGGTGCACTCAAGATGGCCCTGAGCGATGTGAGCGTTGGTGCCTTTCTTCCAGTGCAGAAGATTATATAGAAAAGCACAAACATCATCTTTACGTCACTGGAAATGTCAGGAGAATACTTGAAATCCATCTAGGCATGTTTTTGAGTATGTAACAATGCTCTGCCATGATAAAGATTTAGCTGATGTGGGTTTCTCATACAAAAAGTAGTAAGGAAATTCGGCAAGGGGGCAAGGTATAGATTTGCTCATTTGCTTAGAAATAACCTCAATGCTAATTCTGCCGAAATTAAATCAATGTTTATTAATGTGCAGATACAAGTAAACAGATTAGAGGCCACTGAGAGGATATTCCAGCTTGCTAGCAGGTGACAAATAGAGACTAACAAACGCATCATTCCCAACATTAGCCACCTTTAGCTTAGCGGTGGTGACGTGAAGTCATGTGACCGTGCTGTAGTTCCTTTATAGCCCAACATTAGCCACCTTTAGCTTAGCGGTGGTGACGTGAAGTCATGTGACCGTGCTGTAGTTCCTTTATAGCCCAACATTAGCCACCTTTAGCTTAGCGGTGGTGACGTGAAGTCATGTGACCGTGCTGTAGTTCCTTTATAGCCCAACATTAGCCACCTTTAGCTTAGCGGTGGTGATGTGAAGTCATGTGACCGTGCTGTAGTTCCTTCATAGCCCAACATTAGCCACCTTTAGCTTAGCGGTGGTGATGTGAAGTCATGTGACCGTGCTGTAGTTCCTTCATAGCCCAACATTAGCCACCTTTAGCTTAGCGGTGGTGACGTGAAGTCATGTGACCGTGCTGTAGTTCCTTTATAGCCCAACATTAGCCACCTTTAGCTTAGCGGTGGTGATGTGAAGTCATGTGACCGTGCTGTAGTTCCTTCATAGCCCAACATTAGCCACCTTTAGCTTAGCGGTGGTGATGTGAAGTCATGTGACCGTGCTGTAGTTCCTTCATAGCCCAACATTAGCCACCTTTAGCTTAGCGGTGGTGACGTGAAGTCATGTGACCGTGCTGTAGTTCCTTTATAGCCCAACATTAGCCACCTTTAGCTTAGCGGTGGGGACGTAAAGTCAAGTGACCGTGCTGTAGTTCCTTTATAGCCCAACATTAGCCACCTTTAGCTTAGCGGTGGTGACGTGAAGTCATGTGACCGTGCTGTAGTTCCTTTATAGCCCAACATTAGCCACCTTTAGCTTAGCGGTAGGGACGTAAAGTCATATGACCGTGCTGTAGTTCCTTTATAGCCCAACATTAGCCACCTTTAGCTTAGCGGTGGTGACGTGAAGTCATGTGACCGTGCTGTAGTTCCTTTATAGCCCAACATTAGCCACCTTTAGCTTAGCGGTGGGGACGTGAAGTCATGTGACCGTGCTGTAGTTCCTTTATAGCCCAACATTAGCCACCTTTAGCTTAGCGGTGGTGACGTGAAGTCATGTGACCGTGCTGTAGTTCCTTTATAGCCCAACATTAGCCACCTTTAGCTTAGCGGTGGTGACGTGAAGTCATGTGACCGTGCTGTAGTTCCTTTATAGCCCAATATTAGCCACCTTTAGCTTAGCGGTGGGGACGTGAAGTCATGTGACCGTGCTGTAGTTCCTTTATAGCCCAACATTAGCCACCTTTAGCTTAGCGGTGGTGACGTGAAGTCATGTGACCGTGCTGTAGTTCTTTTATAGCCCAGCATTAGCCACCTTTAGCTTAGCGGTGGGGACGTGATGTCATGTGACCGTGCTGTAGTTCCTTTATAGCCTAACCTCAGATTTGACTTCAAAAATCATTGTTGTTAATACGTGGAGATTATCCCACTGAACAAAATATGTAAATATAAAAGTTTTTGTCTCAGTCCAAATATTCTGCGTTAATCTAAAGTCTAATAAAATAATCCCATTGGCTTTTAGTCGAGGGAGCCCTTGCAATGCTAACGTTTACATAAATACGTCACCACTGGAACGCTCCATAAGCCACAAGGTCCGAGTGACCAATCCCCTTCGATCACCATCAGGAGCCGGCCAATGAGAGAGCGAGCCTCCCTTTTCTCTTCTTCTCTTGTCCTCCAATCATCCACCTGTTTGGTATTCTCTCCTTCATGTCCTGCCTTTTTCTTCCAATCGTCTCTCTCAATGAGACGCTCTATCGACTCACCTGACTCCCCTCGTTCCTCCCGTTCACTTTCCTTTACCCCTGCAATTTTTCTGTCGCTCACTTCTCATCTTGATTTCTATATCTCTCTCTCTCTGGTCAATGCTCAGTATTCATCTCCCACAGAGAGATCGATGCTCTCATTTATCTCCCACTGTATCTCGGCTCTCCTTGAACACGCTGCAAACACCATGTTCTTTAGTTATCTTTTTAAAAGCCTTTCACTGCATTCATACTTTGTTATGCCACTGACCCACATACCCAGCAACAAGGAGGTGACCCAGTTTCTCTACGGACAAAAAGAGGAAACTAAGAGTTATGTTGTGGGGAAATAAAAACAGAAGGCATGATGCAAAGTTTGACTCGATATGAACTTAGTATCTTGGGATTTAAGCACTTCTCTACGCTGTAGCAAGAACAAACAAATGTCACAAACAACTTTACTAAGTGAAAGCTGAGCTGGGAGTGGAGAGGGGGAAATCAATCAAACCTAATACGAATATGCTGTGACACACACAAACACACACCTCTACACATGTACTGGATGATGGTTTGACACTACGCAAAATAAAATAGGTTAAAATACTTGATTCATTTGAAAAGATATAAGAATTAAAACTGCATAACATTTGCTAGACATATAATCTGAAGTTAGGACACATTGAGATTGAAGATACCAGTAGCACACACACACACACACACACACACACACACACACACACACACACACACACACACACACACACACACACACACACACACACACACACACACACACACACACACACACACACACACCTCTGTCAGTATAGGCTGGCAGCCAGTTTTATGCACGACGGAGAGACACTGCTGGATTACCTTCAAACTGTGTGTATGCATTTGTGTGTGTGTATGTGTGTGTGTGTGTGTGTGTGTGTGTGTGTGTGTGTGTGTGTGTGTGTGTGTGTGTGTGTGTGTGTGTGTGTGTGTGTGTGTGTGTGTGTGTGTGTGTGTGTGTGTCTTTGGCAGGAGGCATTACATCAATAGGACAACCCCACCTGCCTTTTTTCAATACTCGTGATGCCTCCTACACAAACACACACTCTTTTTTTCCCACAGTCACAAACTCTCACTCTCCGTACTAACATGCTCGCTGACATTCACACAGTCACCGCGATACAAGGAGAGTCAGCACAACTGGTGTAATGGATGATGTAATCTGAAGAGACAAGGAGAAGTGTATTGTATAGAAATGTCTCCTAAACGCCAGGGTAGGTAAAAAGAAATGGAAAAGTTTAAGAAACGGTGCAGAGCTTCAGATTGTCTTGCTAAGGATTGGATTCTGTTCATGTGGCAATGCTTGCTAAAACTATATTATTTTAATCATTATTAACAAATCATCTGCTTCTGAATGTGGCCAAGACCAGATGTTTCATTACATCACATGTCACTTGTTAGACGCTTTGATCCATTACATACTTAATACTGTGGGCAATCCCCACAACAGCAATTTGGGGTGAAGTGTCTCAGGGACACAACGACATGCTGACTGCAGTGGGGTTCGAACCTGTGACCCCCTCATCCGAACACCAACGCACTAGTCCACTGCCACAGCCTCCCTCCCTCAGATATCAGTGCTGAGACACATATGTCGATATCGGGGCTGCACAGTGGAGACTTTAACGAAATCAGAATAAGGACCAGTCCAATATCCAAAATGCAATGAGTGCAATGTTTTTGGTATAATATATGGAAACATCTGAATAAAGTATTATGCTGGATTGAAGACCTTGGTATTTTACAGACTCTATAAACAATATTTGTTTGGTAATATCGTGAATCATATCGCAATATCAGTCAGAAATATTCATCTTTGTTTATTTCGTTCTTTATTTACTTATTTATTTAAATTACATTTATTTTTGTGCAATTCTTAATGAAACTAGATATGGTTTTCAATATTGTCATAAGAAATAAGTTTCTTTTCCTGGTTTTAAAATGCTGACATGACCTTATTTTTAACCTTTACCCATTTAATAACTTATGAAACTTATGATTATTTAATAAAAGGCTCATTGATTAAGTATTTTGAGAAAAGACACCAATGGTCAACGGTATCATAGCAATATTGATATAGAGGTATCTGTGATATTTGATTTCCTCTATGTCAGGGGTGTCAAACTCAAGGCCCGGGGGCCAAATCCGGGCCGTGACTTCACTTCATGCGGCCCCGCAAGAGCTTGCCAAGAATATAATGTTTATTACAGGCATCCATGATGTCATGACATGATGCTTTACAGAAGCTCGTTGCCCATAAACTACATGTCCCACAATGCATCTCAAATTTGACTTTTTTTTCAAAATTTCACTTTTTTTAGATTTTGAATTTTTTTCCAGAATTTGGCTTTTCTTTTTAAACCATTTTGTGACATGCGCATTGAAGAGACTTTTATTTGCCCTAGAATTCTGCTTTCAGACGTAGTTATTTATGACGTTATTACCCTATCAGAAAATAATCCAATGCAGAGGCAATAATGTAATATAATACATTATTTTATATAACATATTTATATATGGATTTTTATATAGTCTTATATATAAAACTGGTGTGGCCCGAGATGAAATTGAGTTTGACCCCCCTGCTCTATGTCATCCAGCTCTATAAGATACACGCTATTGGAGTCATGTGACAAAGAAGAGCGACAATTCAAAAACAGGTCTAGCGAAGGAAGCAAGTATAAAAAACTCCATTGAATTTTTAATTCTTAATTTGTTTTCTAAAATCTCTAAAAGCCGCACCGTATTTCATGCAATGGCCAGGTTCAAACTGTTCTAAAAAAGCCTGTTTATAGAGCTGTTTGAAACTTTATAAGGAATATAATAAATCATGGTTGAGCAAAGAAATGTGAACTTTCCAACCCACCGAAAACTCTTAATTGATGCGTGATTTTGGGGGCATGAGAACAGAAGAGAAGTCATGTAAAAAGTAGGAAATGAAAGAGAAAGGGGACAGAGGAAGCATGCAGGGAAATCGCTCAGTCATGGTGGCAGAAGCCAGGAGCAAAACCTTACTGTGCAAATTAACCTTGAGAGTCTGCATTGCAGGGAGAACGGAGGGAGAGCATGAGGGGAGAAAAAGGGAGAGAGAGAGGGCAGAGAGGAACGTTTAAAGACAGTGTGAATGGGATGAAGAGGGAAGGACGGGAGTGAATGTTAAAGATGAGGTGAGTAAGGGAAAGATAAGAGGAGGTGTGTGTGTGTGTCTGAGCCGGACTCTGAGAGGATGTGTGGAACATTTACACCTGAATAATTAATATATCATCTGATGTAAACTAAAAAAGACAGCTGTCCTCTAACAAAAACGTTTGGTTGTTATCATCGCTCCAAAAGTCGGAGACAAGCTCACTATTTAAGATTGCAGAAAGTCTACACACAGTCTTCAGCCAAAAAAACACCTGTGTTGACATTTGTTTTAAATGTGTATGAAGCACTCTTCAATGTTTGGCTTATAGATGGTTGGAGGTATCAGTCTTAAACCAGGAAATTATTCAGCACTTCCTGTTCCTGTGTCTTGAAGTAAGTTTTATTTTAAAAATGTGTTTTTGGTTAAAAGCATGAATTAAGGTCTGTGGTTAACAAAAGACTAAAACGTTGTGTTATACGACATAAAATATGTCAGTAAATACCCCACTGATAGATTTTAAAACGGTGGTTGCTAACAAGTGTCTAAATGAGACGACTAAACGTCATCACGGAAAACATTAGCCGCCTTTAGCTTAGCGGTGGTGACGTGAAGTCATGTGACCGTGCTGTAGTTCCTTTATAGCCCAACATTAGCCGCCTTTAGCTTAGCGGTGGTGACGTGAAGTCATGTGACCGTGCTGTAGTTTCTTTATAGCCCAACATTAGCCACCTTTAGCTTAGCGGTGGTGACGTGAAGTCATGTGACCGTGCTGTAGTTCCTTTATAGCCCAACATTAGCCACCTTTGGCTTAGCGGTGGTGACGTGAAGTCATGTGAACGTACTTCCTTTATAGCCCAACATTAGCCACCTTTAGCTTAGCGGTGGTGACGTGAAGTCATGTGACCAAGCTGTAGTTCCTTTATAGCCCAACATAGCCTACTGAAAAAAAAAACTTGTTTGTTCGAAGCTATTATAAAACGACTAATCTGCTTTTATTTTGCATCTGATTATCTATTTTTTACAATGGTCTCTCATTAATTGGGATCCCCTCTGTGATTATTGATCATTATTTTGGCACATTTTCATAACCCCTCTTGCCGTAGGTCAGCTTAAACTTGGAGTAAAGCTGTTGTGAAAATACTGAATGTCCTCTTCCAACATGAGAGTCACATGCTAACAAAGGTATCAACTGTAGCTGTGAACATGACAGGATGTGTGATTACCAAGAAGAGCATCAGGACTGTTTGAGGCGTATGATAGCTATGTGATTAACATGATGATTCAGCCTCTATGGAGAGAGACATATGACAAGCATGATCATTTCTGACGTGGAGCTAATCTGAAGTAAACATTGAATACTGCTTTCTATTCCTCCATCTTGGGACTGTGTAACTCCCTCTCTTGGATATCAGCATGTGAAGGACACTGTTCAGGAACTAGTTGATGCTCTGTATGTGATGACTCCTTCCATTCTGGAGAGGATCACAGATACATGGATCCTGAGATTCAAGCTCAAGCCGGGGACGAGTGAGTTTTTTCAAACAATAGCAAAGCAAGGTGTTTGTTAAAGGAGATATTTACTGAATAAACAAGGAGCACAAACAGAAGGAGTCTCACCGGCTGCAAAGCGTGCCTCCTGCTCTCCCTCGGTGAGGGCAGAGTAGGATCTGTTTAGATCTGACGCTGGAGCGGGGTTGTCGATGGGTCTAGACCACCCTTTCCACTCGATCAGGTGGGCGACTCTGCCCTGAGCCATGGCCGTAGGCTTCGTCACATGATCCTTCACCACCTGGGAGATACCTGCAGAGAAAGAGCATGAGGTGTAAAGTAGATTTACTCAAGTACTGTACAATCTACTCCACTACAGTTCAGAGGTACACGGTGTACTTTCACTCCACTACATGTATTTAATACTTTTAGTTTCTTCACAGATGTGGATGAATGATATGAAATCTAATCAAGTGTTAAATCAGACTTTAGTTCCACCCGGAGTAAATCCACAAGCTACCCTGCAGTATACAAAGTCATTCAAACTAGCTGCACCTTTACCAGCTTTGAGAACACTTTCATGATCAATCATTATAAAACATATCATATCTATTATTCTGAAATGGACCAATCTGCACAACGACTACTTTTACTGTCTTTCACTATATTTTGATGAGAATACTTTTCTACTTTTACTTGAGGAACATTTTGAATACAGGACTTTTACTGAAACAGAGTATTCATTCACTCTGGTACTTCTACTTTTACTCAAGTACAAGATCTGAGTACTTCTACTTTCACTCTAGTACAAGATCTGAGTACTTCTACTTTTACTCAAGAACAAGATCTGAGTACTTCTACTTTTACTCGAGTACAAGACCTGAGTACTTCTACTTTTACTCGAGTAGAAGATCTGAGTACTTCTACTTTCACTCTAGTACAAGATCTGAGTACTTCTACTTTTACTCAAGTACAAGATCTGAGTACTTCTACTTTTACTCAAGTACAATATCTGAGTACTTCTACTTTTACTCGAGTACAAGATCTGAGTACTTCTACTTTTACTCAAGTACAAGATCTGAGTACTTCTACTTTTACTCGAGTACAAGACCTGAGTACTTCTACTTTTACTCTAGTACAAGATCTGAGTACTTCTACTTTTACTCAAGATCTGAGTACTTCTACTTTTACTCTAGTACAAGATCTGAGTACTTCTACTTTTACTCTAGTACAAGATCTGAGTACTTCTACTTTTACTCAAGATCTGGGTACTTCTACTTTTACTCAAGTACAAGATCTGAGTACTTCTACTCTTACTCAAGTACAAGATCTGAGTACTTCTACTTTTACTCTAGTACAAGATCTGAGTACTTCTACTTTTACTCAAGTACTAGATCTGAGTACTTCTACTTTTACTCTAGTACAAGATCTGAGTACTTCTACTTTTACTCAAGTACAAGATCTGAGTACTTCTACTTTTACTCAAGTACAAGATCTGAGTACTTCTACTTTTACTCGAGTACAAGACCTGAGTACTTCTACTTTTACTCTAGTACAAGATCTCAGTACTTCTACTTTTACTCAAGATCTGAGTACTTCTACTTTTACTCTAGTACAAGATCTGAGTACTTCTACTTTTACTCTAGTACAAGATCTGAGTACTTCTACTTTTACTCAAGATCTGGGTACTTCTACTTTTACTCAAGTAAAAGGATCTGAGTACTTCTACTCTTACTCAAGTACAAGATCTGAGTACTTCTACTTTTACTCTAGTACAAGATCTGAGTACTTCTACTTTTACTCAAGTACTTTATCATCAGATGCATTCACAAACTTCTACTTTAAATATCACACTCACCATGCAGGGAGGACCGTGCTAACGCAGCGATCTCTTGAATGGTCAGAGCTCTTCTTGATTTTGGTAACATTTCAATGGTGTCGTCAACATTCACCTGAAAGGAGAGGAAAGAGAGGAATGACTCGGGGGGGGGGGGGGGGGAAGCTGGTGCAGTAAAGCACAGCTCAGCATAAATGTGAGCCAGAATACATCATGACTCACGAGAAAACCCAGCGTTGTGTGTTCCTTGAGAGGAGACTCCTGTGTTCACCGTGCTTTAGCAGCGTCAGGGTGTTTCAAGGTCTTGGAGACTTACACACGTACCATGCTTTTAACGAGGCATAAGCTGAATGTAAACAAACCGTACGCTGTCCAGTTATTTTTAAGAAGCCCTTCAAAGGACCACAGCAGGTTTAAATCAGTCAAGCTTAGCGTGTTAAGTAGCAGGTCTTGCCACAATTGAAATGATGAAAATACAACTCTCAGTTATTATTTACAACCTGGAAGCACAGATAAAAAATACATCTAGGTAAAATGCACATTTGTTATGTTTGCAAGGCTTCTAATAACAATAACGGATTGTGATTGGCTGTAGTTTGAAATGATGAATTGTGACCATAGACTGTCTATATAAACAATATAAATGTACAATGTAAATATATATGTTTTTTTGCCAACTTTTTCTCAATGAAAGTAGCGATGACTCGATCCAAAGGTTGAGAAAAGTCACTAGAATACGCCAAAGCATAGGAATGCATCCCACAATATACTTCTCGCTTTCCCTGTTGGTTTCAATGAGTCTTTACAACTTGCTAACAGGATGTGAAAAGTTGCCAAATCTTAAGAGAAAGTCACAGTTTGCATGGCGGGTGAAAAAATAACAGTGATTCAGTCGTTTCTGGTGATTATACACTAATTAAAAACAGGGATAAATACTCTATTCCATGTTCACTAATTGATCCACCTTAACTTAACCCTCCTATTGTCTTCGTTTCCCCCCCTTACTTTGGTGTTGGTCCTGTTTTAACTGCTATTACCTTAACACATAAACCTTTAATCATCACCACATGTCATTTAACACCCTTTCAAACTGTATTGCAGACCTGGGCACTGTACGGCCCCCGGGCCACATACGGCCCTTTGGTTGACTCTGACTGGCCCGTGTAAGGTTAATTGGAAATTACAAAATAAACATATTTTCTAATTTTACCTCATGCATGGACTAAAGCTGCAATGCTTTTATTTTGAAGTTGTTTTTTATTCACGTACATAATGACGCAATACGTCAAATCAAGACGTGCGCGTTATTGGATAATTGTCACAAGACGACTTTAGCGCTCAAAAATGTCAGCTGATGCTAAAAAAAGAAAGGTAGATGCCGAATGTAGGGTTTTCAACAAAAATTGGACTGCTAAGTATTTATTTACTGAAGTCGGAGGTAAAGCCGTGTGTTTAGTTTGCGGGGAGCAGATCGCCGTGTTCAAGGACTACAATTTGAGTCGGCATTACGAGACGAAACACGCGGAGAAATACAAAAACTTGACTGATGCTGAAAGGGCGCGCACATCGAACGCTTTGCTAGCTAAGCTGCAAAAGCAGCAAGGCTTTTTTACCAAGCTTCACACATCCAAGGATGCAGCAACCAAGACCAGCTTCGTGATATCCCACAAAATAGCTAAACACAGTAAGCCATTCTCAGAGGGGGAGTTTGTCAAAGAGTGCTTAGTGGACTCTGCAGCACTAATATGCCCTGAAAAAAAAGAAGCCTTTGAGCAAGTCCCGCTGTCCAGGCGAACCGTGACGAGAAGGATCGAGGACATTGCGGGGAATCTGGAGCTTCAGCTGCAACATGAAGTGGCAAGTTTTGACTTTATCTCCTTGGCTTTGGACGAGAGCTGTGATGTCCGCGACACAGCGCAGTTACTCGTATTTGTCCGTGGGATAACGCCGGACTTCAAGATTACGGAGGAGCTGGCAGCAATGCGGCCGATGAAAGGGACGACGACAGGGAGCGATCTGTTCACGGAGGTAAATGTGTGCATGGACACGCTGGGACTGAAATGGGACAGACTGGCAGATGTCACAACAGACGGTTGTCCAAATCTTACAGGTAAAAATGTTGGACTTTTGAAACGTATGCAAGATAAAGTGACTGAAATCGACGCAGATCAGAAATTTGTATTTTTGCATTGTATTATACACCAACATGTGTTGTGCAAGTCAGTGCTAAAAATTCACCATGTTATTGATGTTGTTACTAAAATAGTAAACTTCATCAGGGCACGGGCATTGAATCACAGACAGTTTGTTGCACTTTTGGAGGAGCATGAGACTGAGCATAGTGACATCGGCTACCACACAGCTGTCAGATGGCTCAGCCTGGGCAAAGTGCTAAAAAGAGTTTGGGACCTGAAAGCAGAGATTCAAGAGTTTTGTGAGAAGAAAGGCAAAGACATCCCAGAGCTCTCAGACGAGGACTGGATTGCAGATTTTGCATTTGCTGTTGATGTGACTGCACTGATGAATGAACTGAACACCAAACTGCAAGGCAAGGGCCTTTTTGTTCATGAAATGCACAGCCTGGTGAAGGCTTTCATGAGAAAGATGCAGTTTCTTTCAAGCCAACTGGAGAGCAACACTCTCACTCACATGCAAACCCTGAAAGAAGTCACACCATCAGCTGATCACCTCCGCAGGTACTCATCCATGTTAGGAGCATTGCATGGTGAGTTTTCAAGGCGATTTGAAGATCTCCGAACAATCGAGGATGAAATGCTCATGATTTCCTCTCCCTTTAACTGCAGTATGGATAATGCACCCAGTGATGTTCAGCTGGAACTCATTGACCTGCAGTCTGATGCAGTACTGGCAGAGCGCTTTAAGTCAGGATCTCTGCTGGATTTCTACTCTTCTCTCGAGGAGGAGAACTTTCCAAACATGAGGAGACATGCTCAGAAGATGTTGGTTCTCTTTGGCTCTACCTACATATGTGAACAAACATTTTCAAAGATGAAGTTTATGAAATCCAGGTATAGATCCTCTCTCACTGATGATCATCTGTCAGCTGTGCTTCGCATCTTCACCTCAGACATTCAACCTGACTTCGATGCACTCGTTAAAGCCCAGCAGAGACTAGATTTCTCTCACTGAACAAGAAAAAAGAACTTAAAAACCCCAAATGAGGTGGTTAGACTACAAATGTAGGCATGTAAAGGAACCAACTAGCAGTGAACTGGGACACTTTCTTTGCAAGCCTTTTCTCAAAATCACAGTTCAGTGATGTTCAGTGACAGATCAATATGATGTATCTTGCTGAATGTTTGGAGCACAAAGACAATGTTGTGATGTCTTAAGAATGCTAAGAACCTTTACACAACTTTCCAACAGTATATGAAACTCAAAATGTGTCAAAAATGGTGAAAAACGTTCACATTTTGTTTACCATTGTTTTGGGAAATTTGATTGAATAAATTACATTTTTTGTAAGGCAACCTCACTTTTTCATTGCTCAACTATAACATATACTCTTACCAGCTTGTCAAAACAATGCTATTTACTGCTTTTTATAAAGAAATACAATTAATATTATGCAGAATTGAGTTCAGCCTTTTGGCCCGGCCCTCCACAATATTTTTTGTTTCTCATGTGGCCCCATGGAAAAAATAATTGCCCACCCCTGCTGTATTGTATCAGACTGCTGGTATACATGAAACACTGCAGTAAATATACAGAGAACAGACTGAACATGTATTGGTGTGCCAGGTGTGGTCCATGTGGGGGGATGGGCACATAAGAGCGGGAAATGTGTCAAATTGTTCTGTGTGTGTGTATGTGTATGTGTATGTGTATGTGTATGTGTATGTGTGTGTGTGTGTGTGTGTGTGTGTGTGTGTGTGTGTGTGTGTGTGTGTGTGTGTGTGTGTGTGTGTGTGTGTGTGTGTGTGTGTGTGTGTGTGTGTGTGGTTGATCTGATCCGGATGGTTTCTAATTCCTTTTCTTTATGGCGGTCATGTTTGACCAGGAACACCATGGGTGTTACAAAGTTTACTAGATCATCCAA
The DNA here is from genome assembly GCF_949606895.1 of Notothenia rossii. NCBI lineage: Eukaryota > Metazoa > Chordata > Actinopteri > Perciformes > Nototheniidae > Notothenia > Notothenia rossii. Next base: position 91,377,770 of record NC_136902.1, on the reverse strand, counting down.
AATCCAATGAAAGTGGTGATCAGCAATTTCATATGTTCAAATGTCTACTGTGAAGGATGTCATGAAGCCTTAATGCAATCGAATCTAAAACAAAAAAGTATGACTGATGAAAGTAGTAAATCGGTCAGATTTAACCCGAACAGAACAGGAGGGTGAAAAACTCTAACCTTTAAAGTGAAACAACATGATGACGTATGTTCAGCATTGTCCTATAAAACACAATTGATTTGCATATGAACTCACATGGAAGAGTAGAAACAGCCAAGCCTATGATACAGGTTGTTGGCTCCACTGCAGTCTCGTTGTAACTAAAGTAGCTCGTTAAATTAGTCTGTTAGCGAATGAGCTAATGAGCTAATGAGCATAACAACAGTTTGTAAAGGTAACTGAGCTGACGCTTCTCCATTACACCTGAGAGCGGGATGCTGCATTTATGGCTGCAGAGAAGAAGGCACTCGAATAAGAACAACAATACAGCATTAGTTAAAGGTTTGTTTGATTAAATAACAAATATAAAGCATTAAGATGAAGACACCTGCGAGTACAAACGTCTCTAACGTCACATCACTCCATCTGAGGTCTTCACACCGGCTTCCTGTCTGTCAAAGAACTGATTTATAAATACTGCTGCTGGTTTATAAAGCATATTATTATTTTGCATAATCAGCAATTTTATATTTTTATACTTTTGTATTTTGACTTAAAACGGGTTTGTTATGCAGGACTTTTACTTGTAACTGAGAGTTTTTACAGTTAAACATTTTGTCAAATACAAGCTAAAAATGTTTTCAAATTATGTCTTTTTCACATCAGAACCATGTGGAAAAGTAGGTTTTAGACACGAGGAATTTGCTTCGGGTAAGAATAAAAAGAGCAAAAAATAGTACCGTTATTAAAAAAATGTGTGAAAACTATTTTAAAGACAATTGTACAGAATACAATATTTACACAAAATATAAATATGTAAGAAATGGAGTACAGTGAAATAAAATATCACAAATACTATATTCTTAAATCAATTAATCGCATATCTTACCTAACTGTTTTTTAAAGTCAATACAAATGTACTCTTACTTAATCAAATACACAATGCAGGGCTTTTTACTTTAAACCTAGTATTTCTACAATGTTCCAACACTCCTTTGACCGTCTATCTGAGTACTTCTAGTTTACGTCAATACCCAGAAGCATCATTTTACAGGTACACTTCTTCAAAGGAAACTGATTAACCAGTTAACCCACCCCCTCCCTCAGTTTACAGACCCAGACAGAAAACAAAAGATGAACCCGCTCCTCCAGGTTAAATCCGTCCGCTCCGTAAAGTCGAACAACAGAAGAGAGTATCGGGTGTTGACAAGCGTCTTTGTGTCCGACGTTTTTTTCAGCTCCATCTGTATTCACGTGGAAAACGGACACGTCAACAGCAAAGAACTCACGCTGAGTGTTGTTACTCAATATGGGTCAAAGCTCCCGGCTGACTGAGCAACGTGAGGATTTGTTTTAGAGGAAGACAAGTGATTCTCAGCAGGGAAGGAGTGTGGCGCTTTCAGCTGCTTTCAGAGCAAACACGGGGGAAATACACTACACAATACAGTGGAAAAAATAAGGAAACAAGGTGTTTTCGCTTGTAAGAAGCTCCGTAAATTAGCTTAGTTAGATGGGATATTTAGATAAATCAGATCTTGTTATTAGCTGGGAGAACTTATTTTGAACTATATTTTACCAGAATTAGTAAATGTTCTGTTACAAAATAAGCCAGAAATGCTAAAAATGTTTGTTTTAGTTGGACATTTTCCATTAAAATTGTGTTTTATAAAATCAGTTTAGATGTATTTCTTAAAACAAGATGATCCATCTTTCACAAATACCACAGCAGCTTAGTGGTTAGGTAAGTTTCAGAAACTGGCTCGAGACACTTTTTGTTATATTCCATGGAATGCTCTTAACATCCCGATAGCAATGAATATCTTAAGTGCTTTGACAAAAAATCCATAAAAACATTTCATCTGTGGAACCCGTAATACTGTAAAAACTACAACTTTTGCCGCCCTGTCTGTCAGCCTTCCATCCCGTGAACGCACAAATGTATCTCGTGCCCTCATTGAGCGTGCATTGATGCAGTACTTAAAGGACTCGCCAGCAGCAGGCGGCCACTTTCACCATGGCAGAGTTAGGTTCAACATCGTCTACTGGTCGCAAAAGAAAAAATGTAACGGAGCAAATTAAGAACAAAAAGAAAGTGGAAACTAGGAGAAGTCAAACCAGAGTCAGTTGGAGTTGCTTTGGCTGTGTAGTATTGCTAACCTAGATGTGTTTAGCTTTGCCTGATATGTAACGTTACTGCAGCCTGCTCTCGCCAGCTAGACAGAAATAATTTACTTATTTTTAATACATTTTCCCAAAACAAACATGCTAGCTTCAAAAATATAAGCGCTGACAATAACTTTGTTCGTTTTTTACATTCATTATTATGATAATCTTAGGTGTTGCTTTCTTACATCTGATTGAGCCATGATGTTTTCCCAAGATGCTCAAGTCTGCTGACGTCATGTGCGCGTTCATGTGTGTTGGAGGAGGTGCTCTGTAAGGAAGTCTGAAGGAAGGGGCGGATTCTTTTCGGCTGTGTACTTTCAAATTTTAGTGCACTCGAGCCGGTTTCTGAAATGTACCTACCCCACCTTTAAAAACCTCGTGACATGTACGAAAAATATCTGAGATTCAACTCAAAATGAGACTTTGACTTAAAACACTTAAAGGTGTGGTCGGTCATTTTGGAGAAACCAGCTCGAGTGCACTAGAATTTGAAAATACACAGCCGGAAAAAATCTGCCACTTCCTCACAGAGCCCCTCCTCCAACACACACGAACGCGCACATGACCAATGAGGGCACGAGATTAGTATGTGCACAAATGGAAGGCTGAAAGGCAGGTAGGCCATCCAGTTACTTTACCCGGGCCGGCTCAGATGATTGGTCGTGCTTTTTACAGCGCTACAGCTTCCACTGATGAGATTTTTTAATAGATTTTTTGTCAAAGCACTTCAGATATTCATTGCTATCGGGTTGTTAAGAGCATTCCATGGAATATAACAACAAGTGTATCTCGAGCCGGTTTCTCAAACGTACCTACCCCACCTTTAAGATGCATTGTCTAAAAACACGACCCTATATTTCGCTGCAGTGTTACTTCTTCAGTTATTATGTTAAAGTAAACTCCTAATCGAAAGAAAGCACGTTATGGAAGGAAAATAGCCTCAAATTGATGCTTGAAAAACTCTACTTGTCGCTCCTTCATGTTTTAAAGCAAAACTATTTGTATTTATGGATTTTGGAACCGTCAAAAGTGTTTTCCTGTAGTATCTCCACGTAAATCTCACTAGCGTCCTTTCTTTTACTAACAATGAGGTTCATCACCCTGACCTTGTCCTGTCGATTCCATTTAACACCAGCCGAGTCACAAAAAAATAAACAAACAACAACAAAAGATGGTTAATCCGTCAGAGGCGGGGAATCCCCAGCCTGTGATGGTATCAGAGTTTATAATAATCCTCTGGAGCCGCGGAGAGCCACAGATCAGAGGATAATCTGCAGGAGACGTGACACACGCCCTCAGAGAGAGAGAGAGAGAGAGAGAGAGAGAGAGAGAGAGATATATCGTGTTTGGCTTTCATTAAAAATCAGATGTCAGACACTTAGTGCCGTCCACCCTCAGCCCGGTGTTTGTTTGCAAATAGATACCCAGAGAAATCGCTTCAGACTGCTGTGGGAGGATCTTACACTCCTTCAGGGTTAAAACTCAGATTTACGGCGCCTAAAGCAACTTGTATTTTTCCAGAAGAGTTTCCCGATGATAATACTTTAAGACTGAGATTGCTCTTTAGCTCCATTTGCATCTTCCACATATCTAAGAACAAGGTATTATTCAAGTATATTCGAACTCTTATTTGATGTAGATAGCTCCATGCCATCACGCACAGGATTTCTTTAAGTATTATAATTGTAGATTATTAGGGATGTCCCGATCACCTTTTTTTGCTCCCGATCCGATTCCGATCATTTGATTTTGACAATTTGCCGATACCGATTTTTCCCGATCCGATCTTTATGCTATGCATTAAGAGAAAAAGCATTCAAGTTGTCCCTTAAGGTTATTTTTTTATTTAAATTGGATATTCTTTCTTTCACAGTAGCATTGGATCAGTTCAGTTGTGCAGCATTGGATCAAAACAAAATCAAGCTTATCAGTACTCGTTAGCTTACTGCTACAATTAGACACTGGGCCCTGCCCACTCTGTTGCCAGATTTGAGAGAAATAAGCAGGTCTATGAAAACAAGCCCCAAAGAAGCAACACATACATGATGTTGTGTCATTTGAAACCAAAACTAAGGCCTCAGGATGACTTTAAGACTTGAACATGGTCATTTTTGTTTTGTAACATTGAATAAAAATAAAATAAAAAAAGTATTTAAATTTTTTTTTTTAAATCCCGATCCCCGATTTTTTTCTCCTGATTCCGATCTTTTGAAAATCACGTGATCGGCTCCGATCCCCGATCATGTAATCGGATCGGGACATCTCTATAGATTATAATTGTAACCTGTGGTTTTAAAGTGGCATCCTCTGTTTTCCTCTCTCCTGG
>NC_136902.1:91348407-91372931 GCF_949606895.1 Notothenia rossii | reverse complement strand
CATTAATTTACAGTAAGAGATGAAGCCTTGGCATGTTTTTTTTTTTTTTTTTTCAGAATATAATAAGCAACTGGCTTGTACCATCATTGAAGAGGCAGGGTAAATACTTATAGATAATTAATAACATCATACAACTTCCCCAGTCGATTACTTACAGTTAAAGAACGTTTTTTTTTGTATTACATGCTTTCTTAAATGTCATGTTTAAGTATGCAAATGAGAGGTTAATCGTTAAAGATGGGCAGAAATGTGAACATTGGATAAAGCCAGGGTTTCTTTTTGGTGACATTTAAGAGTCAAAGGTTTTTTACAGAGGGGAAACTTCTTTATATTGCTCCATAAACCAGAACATACTGCCAACAGCCACATTTTTTACCATGTTTTTAGTAATAAAAGTGAGTATAAATGAGGCTGTGAACGCTTTGTGAAGGACACCCTCTGTAAAAAGCTAGATAGTAATGAAACTGGAGAGTGTAAAAGCTGCTGAAGTGGAGGAGAAATACAACTCCCTTACATATGGATTGTAAAATGCATACATTTTGTACAAACTACAGGTTAAAAGGGTCAAATGTACTTATAGATATCACTATGAAACTTCAGTTCATCACTGACATTAAGACCATTATATTTCCTTTACAAGTCTCCTCAAATCTATAAATATGCATATGAGGCATTATCTAATGTTCCTTTTTGGTGCATTTAGAAGTAATCTACAGACACAAATGTGGATTTTGGATGTTTTCATTGCAGTAGTCTGAAAGAAAACACGATTTAACAGCAGAAACTCTTGCATTTGACCACAGCATGAAGATATGTTTAGCCTCAAAGTAATGTTTTGCCTGTAGTGACTTGTCTTAAAATCCTAGTTCAGAAACACACTTATTTGTATTATGCATGGTACAAGTCAGGGCTGGCCTTGGTTGCAGCGTGCTCTGCAGAGACTACTTGTAGTGAGATAACATGGGGTTTTGGGCACAGATGCCTCTTTCCATGCACGTCCAAAGCCATGCCGGGTCATGCAGGTACTGTGAACACAAGCTGTTGGATATTTCATGAAGTTTGTCGGAGGGAGAGAAAGCAGTGAGACACGTGAAAGAAACAGTGAACAAGCGACACGCCTCCTGATGGCCTTATGCATGTTTTTACATCCCCTGCTGTTAAAACACACATTCTCTGACATCAACACACGAACGAGAGAAGCGAGCAAAGGTCACTGAGCAACCTTTCGGGCTGCAGACGTCACAAAGTGCATGTCTTTAGACGACTCGGTTGAATACACTGGGTTAACCTTTTTCTAACAGCTGCCCTCATCATGATCCGACACTCTTCACATGGAGCGGATGGTGCTTTTAAGAACAGGAGGTCTTTCCTCCCAGTGGCCATCAAACTCCTCACCCTTCAGTAAAGGGAACTGAGAGCGTCCCCCCCCACCACTATGTGCAATAGAAATACCTTTACCATCATTACACACTCTCTGCTATATAACATCTGCAACTACGTCTTTTGCACTACTGAATACTGGTAATATTTACATTAATTATGAGACCGTCTATGTTTCCTGTAGATATGTAATTGCTCTGTTTACTGCACTGTTAGAGTACAGTTGTATTATTATCATGCTGATGTGTATTTTTATTTTATTTGTGTAACTCTGGCACAACAATTACCTTCTGGATGAATAAAGTCTAATCTTATTTTATCTTGCAGCAACATATCAGCACCTGAAGCAGCTCCCTCTCTCTCTCTCTCACACACACACACACACACACACACACACACACACACACACACACACACACACACACACACACACACACACACACACACACACACACACACACACACACACACACACACTACTCGCCATCCTCCAATTCAGATTTGCAAAACGAGATTAAGAGGTGGATCTCTGAATGTCAGCGCCTGGCTCTTGTTCCTCTGCAGGGAGGCGTTTCCTGTTACTGTGTGTGTGAGAAGAACCGCTCGCTCCATTAGTCTGCGGCACCCAATCTCCAACCCTCGGTCCAATATGAGGAGCAATCACTCCGCCCCGGGTACCAAAATCTGCCCGTTTAGCGTACGGAGCTCAGGTTGCCCACCGGCTGAACTCAATATGTGCCGTTTAATTGGCTGTGAAGAGATCGGATGCCCGGGGTGTATTGTATCGTTGAATCTAGGCCACCTTGCTCAATGAAAGTATTGTTCGAGGAGTGAAAGATGCGCACTTGTTTTGTTAAAAGGCTTCAGATGAACGTCCAGTCATTTGAATTTGAGCCCCGTGCATGCAGGCGCTGTTTTCCTACACCTACAAATTTAAAGTGACACGTCAGCAACTCACTGTCAGAAAACACCCTTTTGACCATGAGTTTGTTGAGCTGGTTTATTTCATTTAACTGCGACACACGTTAACAAAAGACATCGCACTCACTTCAGCAGAAATGTGTTGCGTCCACGTCTAGAGCTGCGGAGATATTATCTATTCAATTAATTTCAAACTGTTTGTATTCTTCTTATCTGTTTTTTGTCAAAGTAGACTTTGTTCATTTATGTCCTTTTAAAGCTGCTAGACTTTTATTTCCGGAACGTAGGGCTGCTCGATTATGGCAAATATCATAATCTCGATTACTTGGGTCAATAATTGATATCACGATTATTAAAAACAATTATCCATTTACTTTAAAAACATCCATTTATTGAACAAAAACTGTTGATTACCCTGAACTTTAAAGGTGGGGCATGTACGTTTGAGAAACCGGCTTGAGATACACTTGTTGTTATATTCCGAGGAATGCTCTTAACATCCCGATAGCAATGAATATCTGAAGTGCTTTGACAAAAAATCCATAATAAATATCATCTCTGGAAGCCGTGGCGCTGTAAAAAGCACGACCAATCATCTGAGCCGGCTCGGCTAAAGTAACTGGATGGCCTACCTGCCTGTCAGCCTTCCATCTGTGCACAAACTTATCTCGTGCCCTCATTGGTCATGTGCGCGTTCGTGCGTGTTGGAGGAGGGGCTCTGTAAGGAAGTGGCAGATTTTCTCCGGTCGTGTATTTAAAAATTCTGGCGATCTCGAGCCGGTTTCTCAAACTTACATACCCTACCTTTAAGTATAATTAAATTGAAAAACCAATACAAAAAATAATAATAATAATAATAACAGTTTGATTTTGATTATGTTGTTTTCATGATCGTTGCAAGCTAAAATTGTAATTGCGATTACAATATGATTAATTGAGCAGCCCTACGGAAACGTATGAGCACATATCGCAACAAGTGGGTCTTTTCCTCTCAGAGTAACTCAGATCTGTCAAAGGGTGTTTTTATTTCTTTAGTCAAAGAGCTCTTTTAAATTCCCTGACTCCAGCGTCTTGTGTTTGAAGGTGTATTCTCCTTTACTGCGACACACACTCTTAAACAGAAGTGCTTTGCATCCACACCTAACGCTGCAAAGATAGAACCTGTCCAATGATTTCCCAACTGGTTTGATTATCTGTTTTAAGGAGAATAAAGAGATCTCCAGGGCTGCCTCTTCTTAGTCGAATAATCAGACTTTAAGACAGGGGTGTCAAACTCAATTTCATCATGGGCCACATTGGCATTATGCTTGCACTCAAAGGGCCGGTTGTAACTATATAAATATACATATAGAAATACACAATATATATGAAATAATGTATTATATGATATGATTGCCTTTGCATTGGATTTTTATTGGATAGGGTAATAACTTCATAATTAACGTCTGAATGCAGAATTCTAGCGCAAATAATTGCAAGTCTCTTCAGTGGCATGTCACAAAATGAGATGCATTGTGGGACATGTAGTTTATGGGCAACATGCTTCTGTAAGATAAGATAAGATGGACCACTAGTTTAACAGCAACAGGGTGAGATTGAAAAACAGCACAGATTCACACAGATTAATTAAATTAAGGATAAATCAAAGATTAAAAAAAAGAAAAGATAAATAACTCTAAAATAAGAAATTAATTAAAAGGAACATATATAGATATTCTGGAGCATGTAACCGTATAATAAACATATTATATTCTCTCGCCAAAGCTGTCTTCCACATGTCGACTGCAGGGGCTGGGGATTGAACCGAGGACCCCCTGGTTGTTGGACGCACATTAAGCCCCTGAGCCACAGCTACACCTGCTTCTGCAAAGTATGCTAAGCCCCTGCAGCAACGACCCTGAGTCGGACCAAGGATGCACTTTAAGGGGGTCATAGATCCAAATGAAATGGGAAATGAGCACGCAGATGCATTCTGGGTAAAACATGAGACAACATGTGTTGATGGAGCTGATGTTGCTCTGTTTTACTTGTAGAAACAGACTGAGACTCTCTTGTAAATTCCCCTGCAGTCCTAATGTGTCCGTTTTTATTCCACGTTAGGTTTTTTATCTGAATTAATCTCCTGACTGATCTTTCCTACAGCTGCAGCTCCAAAGTGAGGACGCAGTCTACCTTCTTATTTATCTGTATTCTCTCTCTCTCTCTCTCCCTCTCTATCTCTCTCTCTCTCTCTCTCTCTGTTGCACACACTCATTCTCTCTCTCTCTCTCTCTCTCTGTTGCAAACACTTCTTCCCTCTCTCTCTCTCTCTCTCTGTAGTTCCCGTTGTCGTGGAAACTGCAGATGTAGAGACCTCATGCCCCCCCCCCCTTCTCTTCCTCTCTCTCTCTTTCTCTCTCGTGTCTCTCGGAGAGACTTATGAGCAAATCAACACAATTAGGTCAAGACCTGCAGCAGTGTGATGTCACACACATGCAGCGAGAGAGGGGAGTCAAACAGGTGGCTGCACTATATATACATAAGGAACGCACCTGCACATATACATGTATCTATACATATATTAAATAATCTCCACTTTCATATTCCACTGTACAATACTTCATTGTACAACCTGTTTGTGTTTCATCTTCTTCGATCGTGTATTTCTGCAATAACTTGGTCACTTGCGACACTTTCTTGCACTATTTCAATTTATTCTTGTACTATTTGTATTCTTTAAAGCCGTAAGTATATTGTATTGCACCCAATGTTATGTCCTTGTTATTATTTCCAACACTGAATGGTGTAATGGTGATACGGGGTGTTAAAGTGACCTCACCCGTACAGGTGGGAGTGATTATTTGGGCTATACAGTTTGTGACCATGTTGCACACGTGTGTACACACACTGTTTTCGGTTCAAATAAAATGTTATTTCGAGCATTAACTTGTGTTGTGATTGGAGCATGCACACGTCCGATTAGTCACATCACAGATTAGCAATCCCTCTGTGATAATGAGTGGCAATAGTCTCCACATGTTGTACATTGTTGGAGGATCCTTCAAAATTATACTGTAGCTATTCTTCTTGACAATACTTCAAATATGTGCCACTAATGTTTACCTTACGTGACTTGGTATTCATACCGAGATCTTCTTCTTATCCTTGTGTGAACCCTTTCCTACCTTGTCCTGTGTTTTACTCTCATTCTGTTCCTGAGTTTTCTTATAGGGATGAATGAAGATCTATCTAATCGTACACACTCTTGATAAACGTGTGCACACGGTGGATTCATGTGGGCTTTATGACACTGAAAGCGGACGAAGACAATAATAATGAAGTGGCAGATTACACAACAAATGACAGGCGCAGAGAGCATGGACATGACGGATGCATCACCGTTTCGAAAGGTTCATATTTACAGAGGAAACATGGATGATGGATGTGAGGCAGATTTGATTTATGGAAGCTACAGAGGAGACCCAGTCATATCAATTACAAAAAGGGGGGGGGGGGGGATATCAGGGGGGGGGGGGGGACGTCAGAGCCATTATATTACATTATCCAAATCGACATACATTTGAAGACATGGGAGTCATTTAGGGTTAAGCATCCTAGCCCAAGGACATGTTGACTGCAGGGGGGAAGCTAAGCTGACCCTCTGATTCGCTTATTTACAGGAAAAGGTGTAAACAACCATGAGAGGAAATACGCGGAGGCAACAGGGGAGCCCGTTTCTTGGCAACAAGATCTCCTACTGCTGCATGTGTGCGCGCGGATGGAGTAAAATGTCTTGCGACGTTTTTCTACTCTAAAAACCAGGAAGAGATTATCCCCGATATTCTTAGAAATCACCCTGAACATGTGTGCACGGTTTCAAAAATGCGTAAGGATATTTTTTTTTAAATAAAAATGGGGTTTCCTACCTTGCAACTAATGTGGGTCAGCGCGGATAAAACCATCGTGTCTGGATTCTCGTCTCGAATATAAATAACAATAACAGCGCAATCCCTCAGCGGTGAGAAGCTGTCTCCTGCTCACCAAAAAGCTCCATGCAACTCTCGTAGCATCGCGATGTTTAGGCTGCAGATACCCCCCCCACCTCCACCCTGCTAAAATGCACACATAACCTCAAACACACTGTTTATCTTATCCATTACGGCTTATAATAAAGCTCCTTATTTGAATGCATATGACTCAGCAGCAGCGCTATCATATGTCCCCAAGCTCCTAAAAGATCCACTGCACCCGCTGCAGCAAAACAATGCGAAAAAAGATGTCAGGCTTTTTCCTCCCGCGTGCTTTATCTTTGCTATTTAAAGAGATTTAGAAACAACTCTTACCAATTGGCGCTTTGGAGCTGATACAGCCCATTTTCGCAGCTGCATGAAGAGCCTTAATATAAAAAGGAGGGCGAAATCTATCAAATCTCTTTCCCCCCCTGAAAAAAAATATCCCCGTCTCCTTGCGTACCTCTCTGGTGGAAACACTCGCTCCTCACGGAGACTCCGCAGTACTCACACCGCCGGAGTGACGCCGAGGGCATCACCGAGATCCCACTTCCCTCTCTTCTTCTTTCCGTGCAACTTGCTTCAAATCCATAAAAAAAATAATATTAAAAAAAATGTTATCTTGTATTTTTTCTGTGTTTTTGGATTCAGCTTTACGTCACCGGTTGAAGGGTCGCGTGGCTCAGCACCATGGACAGCGCGAGGTTCAGCACTACGGAAATCATGGATCTCCTCCGCGGCTTTTGGGGTGCAGAGGACGGGGTTTCCCTTCCTGTTTGAGACGGTCACGCGGATCTCCTCTCCCTGTGGTCAGATGGAGGCATTGGATTGGGACACTGGTATACAAAAACAATCCCACACTTAACTGCTTATATATGTCCCCGCCAAAATATGAGTTTCCGCCTCTTTGCACGGTTTCCTCCTGCTAGGTGGAAGCGGAATGAGACGTGATTGGTTGCTGTCACCTTACATGCCGAAGACATGGGAAAGGGGGCGGGGTTAGAGGTGCACATATATGAGAAGTTGTCAATCGGGGGATTGCATTTCCGCTCATCCAGATATCTGCTGACATCCAGACAAATGAAGAGCATCGGCCACTGCAACAGGTCTAAAGAGGAAAGTCAGCCTGAAGCATCCTTTGTGCTCCAGTCAATCCTCACAGTAAAGACAGAGCCGAGCCCAGATCAAATGCTCGCTGAAGGCTCTTTGAGCAGGTTTTCTCTCATTGATTGTGCTGTTATGTTAAATGTTTGTTGTTTGTTTTTCATGCATTGTGTCTTGATATGTGTCTGTTGATGTTACACATGGAGCTGCTGTGATGCGAGTCACATTTCAGACTTGATCTGACCATGAAAGTATAATCATTGGATGCTCAGGGATAACAAGAGGGACACGATTTGATTATCTGCACCCCTGTCGAGAACAATCAAACCGTTTGAGGGAGAAAAGGTCGTGTTGGACCTAAACATGCCCCCGGGCGTTATGCATGGTGTTGTGCAGAAATGGGTCCATCCAATTATGGCAGCAGGAGTGAGGAGAGTGTCATTCATCACACGCAGTCTGACACGTTTCACACTGCAACACTGCTGCCTTGCTGCAGGCAAAATACGACCTCGTAGTGCATGCATGCACCCAAACACAGGAAAGGTTTCCAAAAGGAGTTAGTCGTGTTCAATCTGAAAAGAACGAGGGTGTAAATAAATATAAAAGCATATTGTGAGGCCTATTTGTAAGCATCTAGTCTTCATGCAGGTGAAGCAGCACCTCTACGCCCCCACTGAGCCTATATCAGTTACAGGAGGACAGATACTGGATCTCTCAATTCCCCTAAAACATGATGACTAAACTTTGTTACATTTAAAGCCACAGAAAAACACATTTACGCTCACACATGATGAATGGTATCTTGTTGAATTTGATCCTGAGCGCAGATAGGTTCAATGTGAGGCACTATTTAAAGATGGGGACATTTGAAATGCATTCATTTAGGACTATTGGGTCCCAAATGCATCTATATTTCACTGCCTGTGAAGCCTTTAAATCGTAATACTTCCACCAATCTCCCACAGAAATGTAAATGGTGGGCGTTTGGGGGTAATAGAGTCAGTTAGATGCATTTCTAGATTGCATTCACAAGCTCGATGGAAATTGACCAAGATATTAAGATATACAGGAAAAGATATTGAGGTGGTAATGGTGCTGAACCATCCGCAAAAGAGACTTTGGATCGACGCTTCAGTGCACATTGTGTGTGCGTAATACGCGTGATATATCCAGAGAAAGACAGAAGAGAGGAATTGAAAAACCTGTTGGTGCTACAGGTGTTTTCAAACTGTGAATGCGCCCTCATCTTCATCAGGGGAACATTTAGGGTCGACAAAAGAACATCTTAATGAGCAGGAAAAACAATGAAAACGACCTCATTCCTTTCAAATAAACAGGTCAAATGATCCACATGTGTCTTTGCTGGTCACACATTCAACACGTGGGAGGACACACGGTGTTATTTCCGCTTCTGCGTGTTTTCCCTTCAGAGCGCAGAAGACTGTAATCTCCTGTACTTCCTCTCTTCCTGCAATGCGCACTCAAGTCCCATTTCATAACACATCAAAGTTGCGGCAGAGCCACGTCTCATGCATCCTCTCCGAGCCACATGGCGCTCAGCATGGTGCTGCAGCGACCCCTAGAGGAAGGAAGCGGTACTGCGGACACACACACACACACACACACACACACACACACACACACACACACACACACACACACACACACACACACACACACACACACACACACCTTCTCCCCTGGGGGGCAGAGAGCCTGTTGCGCAATGTGGCGACAAAACTGAGAATGAGAAGCTATAATCGAATATGTTGTACCTTACTTGTCAAGCGATCAAGTGAGACACTCTGTCCAGATTTATTTCTCTGTCCCCTCTGCAAAGTAAAATGTATTGGCAGAAGAGCGTTGATGTTTAAATCCCCTACAGACTGGAATACTGTACCTGCTGCTGTTAGACCCCCTGCATCATTGGGTATGTTTCAGCATCATCATCTCACTTTGTGCTGCTCTGCTCTTGTTATTGATGAAACTGATCTATTAGACACTAATGTCTATCAAGCTGTAATGACTGTATGTATTATTTCATGCATTTTACTCAACAGACTGTACAGGTTTCTCCTTGTTTGTCATGCTTTGCTTTCTCTAATTTTGCTCATGTTTGAATGTAAGACGGTGCTTTTGTCGAGACCCCCTTGAAAATGAGACGGTGCATCTCAAGAGGTTTATCCTAATGAATACATTTATATAATCAGAGCCTCAGGAGTCATGTGGCTTGGTTCCTTTTCTTGCAAGTAACTCAAAATATTTACATTGGAAGTTTTCTTAAACAAAAAATAGTTTTCTTTGATAAAATAAGGCACATGTGTCAAACTCAAGGCCCGGGGACCAAATCAGGCCCTTGGTGGATTTAATTTCGGCCCGCAGGATAATTTCTAATTACTATTAGATCTGGCCAGCCGGTATATTGCACGCACACCTTCACTCCATCCTGAGGGTCTCCTCAGCTCAGAGCCTGAGCCCAAACATTGATGAACTTGCCCCAAGATGAGATGCCAAGTATCTGAGCTAGCATCACAGAGCAGCACACTGAGTTTAATGGATGTTTCCTTCTGCACTTTCTCTCTCACGACAACAGGGCATGTTTGGTTTCTCTTTGAGGGAAACAGTTTTGTTGAAGCTGTTGTTGGCCTGTGGGAAAATGTAATCATAAGAACTGACTCTGGAGAAGCTGCAGATAGAGCCATAAGAAATGAATGCAACTGATTATTTAATGTTTAATGTTGTTTTTAGAGGCAATCATTGAAGCTTTGTTAGTTCCAGGTTTAATATGTGCAATAAGTTCATTTCAATAAGTTCTGCAATAAACATTGAACCAGTCCGGACCTCGACTAGTACCCATTTTAAAATGTTGGCCCACTGTGTGATTGAGTTTGACCCCCCTGAGATAAGGGGTACTTTATGATCACAAATTGGGAAATGTTTGTGTTGCAGAAGCATAAACAACAAAACAAAACAAGGCGTTGCACATGAGTAGAAATTAAAGGGTAACAATACTAGAATTTAAAAATCTCAAAATAGATTAAAAAAAACAGCATTAAAAAGTAGAACATATACACTCTGTTGAGCTTTACCTACATGTACACATATGAGTTTATATTCTGAATAAAGGGCGTTTGTTTAGTGAAATGAGCTGATAAATACAATGTGTACATCTCTATCCATGAGTATGAATGGTATGTGTTTAGAAAAATGTTTACCTGTTCATACATTAAGATGATTGGTAAGTTGGTAAGGGTAGAGCCACCACCTGTGCATTAGTTAACTGAATAATATACTGTATTCATTCGGAAATAAATGACCATGTGAGGATTTCAGTTTAGAAAATATTGTCCAAATGTTGAGATTTTAAAATAAGAGGTATTTATTTATAAGGTATTTATCATAAAAATGGGTATAAATAAGGTTGTTTAGCTTTTATCTCTGCACTTATAAAGGAAGCTATACAAATAGGAATACAGCCAGTTCAGTGAATCAGAAATGAAAGTCTTTACGGAAATGCATGGAGCAAATTTGTCAAGTCACATTTAAGGTGGTAATCCAACAGAAATCAATCTGTCTTAAAGGTCCCATGTCATGCTTACCCGTCCCCTTGTGTGTTATGAAGGTTTTTCTGCATGTGAACGGTCTGCAGAGTCACAAACCCTCAAAGTACACCCTGTAGCGAGTAAAACTCTAACACAGAGAAGACCTGTCTATGCTGCTCCAGAACGCCTCGTTGGACATTTCTCTTTTTCCATTGTTCACTTCTTGGGTATAGTGACGTAACGTGACGTAACGTAACGCAACGCCGTTACTTTACGTCCGGGGAGCCGTTACGTTACGTCACACACACACTCGGCGGGACGTTGCGAGGCTCGCTGCTGCGAGGAACGGGACACTGAGCTGGCTCACTGTTGTGGGGACAGCGAGACAGCGAGACACCGCGGAACTCAGCCTGGGCACACACACAAACTCCCAGCCAGGCTGCGGGTGTGTGTGTGTTTCGGGTTGGGTTTCGCTGTGTCTCGCTGTCTCGCAGACGGCCACTGGGCTCACAGGGACGTGGGGGCAGGAGCTCCAACAAGCCGTGTAGGACAGAGAGTGAATACACATACTATACAGAGATGCTGCTTGAGAAACCAAAGTGAGTTTGGAACATTGAACAATGTAAATCTATTCTAGTAGACCTCAACAATGGAACTATGATCAGTAGAAATGGCCATGACATGGGACCTTTAACATATTTCTCTCCTTTAACCTTGTAAAATGTCTGCAATATAATATAATATAATCAAAGATAATGAATACCGGTATTGTTCATTAAAGTCTTGATTAGAAGATGGTTATTCTGACCAAACTGCTGTGTGTGTTGGATTTCAGTTGGTTACAATAAATGTAGTTTTCACTGAAGAAAACAGAATGAAAACGATGCAACGCAGCTCCTGCAGCATCCGTCCATCTGTTCCATACACGATTAATTACAATTCAGGTGCCAGTCAATGCTATCCATCAGTGCATAAAGATGCATTTGTTTTCTGTCAAGGCAACCAGAAACCCCAGACTGCAGCGACTCCTCGAGCCTGCCATCAAGCTCACATATTCTCTCCGCTGAAAGACAAGCCCTGGATTTGCAGCAAAAACAAAACCTGGTGTTCGATCCTCTCAAGAAATATGGTTGGATTTTGGCTCAAGCGGAGAAAGCTAGAAAATCAGTTCAACAAAGTGTAAGGCCAGTATTGACATGCAAGGAGGTAAACACATCGTTTTTTAGCTTTTAAGGTTATTTGTATAGTTATAGCAATAAACCTGATTCTGATTCTGAAGACAATGCTCAAGATACAACCGTTCACTCAGTAATTAAACCTTGGTGATGTGAACTGTTCAATAAACATCATTGTAAACTGCACCAAAGGACCGGAAAGCATCTGTTGTGTGTCTGCGTCTGGATCACTCATAATCCTGTGAAGTAATGGCAATAAACAAATAGAGGAATTGGAATAACAAAGTTGCCATTACAATCTGTTTCAGAGCCAAGACTGCAGACACGAAGGAGGTCCTGATCGAGGTCCTGATCGAGGTCCTGATCGAGGTCCTGATCGAGATCCTGATCGAGGTCCTGATCGAGGTCCTGATCGAGGTCCTGATCGAGATACTGATCGAGGTCCTGATCGAGGTCCTGATCGAGATCCTGATCGAGGTCCTGATCGAGGTCCTGATCGAGGTCCTGATCGAGGTCCTGATCGAGATACTGATCGAGGTCCTGATCGAGGTCCTGATCGAGATACTGATCGAGGTCCTGATCGAGGTCCTGATCGAGGTCCTGATCGAGATCCTGATTGAGGTCCTGATCGAGATACTGATCGAGGTCCTGATCGAGGTCCTGATCGAGATACTGATCGAGGTCCTGATCGAGGTCCTGATCGAGATACTGATCGAGGTCCTGATCGAGGTCCTGATCGAGGTCCTGATCGAGATACTGATCGAAGTCCTGATCGAGGTCCTGATCGAGATCCTGATCGAGGTCCTGATCGAGGTCCTGATCGAGATCCTGATCGAGGTCCTGATCGAGATACTGATCGAGGTCCTGATCGAGGTCCTGATCGAGGTCCTGATCGAGATCCTGATCGAGATCCTGATCGAGATACTGCAGACTTCTTGGAGGAAAATCTCAGGTTAGGGAAAAGGAGGAGAGAGAACAGAGGAGACAGATGTTGTGACCCAGCCTGCAGGAGGAGACATCTCATGAGTGTCCCCTTAGGGCATCAAACGAGAGTCAGCAGAACCAGGTGGAAGAGCAGGAAGTGGAAGGGGACATGAAGCAGGACAGATGTGATGGACAGGAGCATTCATCTGGAGCAGGAAGAGGCGGAAAACAAGACATGTGAAGAATCCCATCCACATTCCAACCAAACCTAAAGATATCCACAAGAACTTTCAAGGCTTTTATTGTCTTGCGTTCATAGCTACAGTGTAGTTAAGTCGATGAAAATCTTAGGTCACAAGCAACACAATGAAACAGATAAAACCGATAAGAAGCAGAAAGGAGCAATCGGACAATCCCATAAAGATTCCAGATTGATTTCAGTAAAGGTGTTTGATTAAAAACATTTCCCTCCATTGCATTATTGGTCCCAAAGCTAGTCCCATTAACAACTTGAATGTTATAAAACAAATTCACTAACATTGCTTTCACTTCATTTCCCAAACACGATGACGGTATTTGCAAAACACAGATTTTAGCCTTTGTTTCTTAATAAAATATATTTAAGGCTGGGCTAAATATGGTGGAAATGATACAAACATTTCCCCTTTTTCTCAGTTCTTTCTTTCTTAAAATATAAACTGTACCCAGGTTAAGATTGATCAGATGTCTCGATCTTAAGTTATCAGAAAAACATGCTAAGCAAACGTTAGTGGAGGTATCCGAACAGCATCAGAGAAAACACTGTTTTAAACATGAAATTACTTAAAGGGGACCTATCATGCAAAATGCACTTTTGTACATCTTTTCTACATGAATATGTGTCCCCGGTGTTCCAGGGAACTCACCAAGTGTCAGAAAACACAACCCTCTCTATTTTCCTCCATACCCAAATCTCTTAAAAAGGGGCTGCAACGGATCTGATCCAGACTGATCCAGATTTGAACACTTCTATGACGTCACAGAAGTGGCGCTACGGCTATTGGGCCAACTCCACCAATCAGGAGGAGACAGCCACGGACATTGCCGTTGGAAAGCGCTGGAGACGCTGTAGTACATATGCCAGGCCTGTAGATGGTGCTGTTCTCACAGAATCAGCACATGATGCAAAGACAGTGTTACATTGAGCGAAATGAGGAATGGCTAAAATGCATGATCTGTTTGGTATTTTGAAAAATAAAAACTATAAATATGCCTTATATAGGTATGGTCCTACACTATATTATTCACATATAGCATGATAGGTCCACTTTAAGTTAGTTTAAATACTGGTTTTAATCACAGGGTCTGTTTTTTTGGGATATGAGGACACCCTTAAAGATAAATCGGCTCCTGGTAAACACCACTTAAAAGTCTGAATCCTAAATGAACCAACCCAGTCTCACGGCATTTCGTGTTATAGTCACGAAATGAATCTATTGATTCGTGTTCACCAACACGATTTCGCAATTTTTTTCATGTCACACAGAACGATTTTAAAAGCAACGTAAATAATAACAAATTAGAAGGAAAAACAGAAAAAGACTACAGATTTCAGTATTCTGACAGAACGATTTTAGAAACAATGTATTTCTATTGGTAGTATGTTTCGTGCCTGCACCAAATAATAACAAGTTAGAAGGAAAAAAAGATGACAACAAATACAGATTTCAGTATTCTGAGGCTCTTTCCTTGCGGACAGCAAAAAAACTCAGACATTACCATTTAAAATAAAAGGGATAGGGTTAGGTTTAGCCCACTCACAGCCGAAGTAAAAACAATAAGTGTGGCTTGATATTGAGTAAGAAACTTTCTGTCCCCAGAGTCAGAACGAAACATGGTAAAGCAGCGTTCAGTTATTATGCTCCAAATATCTGGAACAAACTCCCAGAAACCTGCAGGTCCGCTGCAACTTACTACTTTTAAATCCAGACTGAAGACTTTTCTTTTTGCCGCTGCTTTTAATGGAAACAGAGCCGTTGTGTTCATCAGTAAAGTGGAACTTCTGTGTGAACTGTTCATATCTTAAACTGCACTGTAACTTTTTATTCATGTACTTTTTATTCAAGTATTTTTTCTTTTAATGTTTCTTTTATTATCTTTTACTGTTTTTAAATGCCTTTGTCTGAATGTCTTTCATTTTTGTAAAGCACTTTGAATTGCCTTGTGTTGAAAGGTGCTATATAAATAAACTTGCCTTGCCTTGCCTTGCCTTGCCTTGCCTTGCCTTGCCTTGCCTTGCCTTGCCTTGCCTTGCCTTGCCTTGCCTTGCCTAGCCTAGCCTAGCCTTGCCTTGCCTTGCCTTGCCTTGCCTTGCCTTGCCTTGCCTAGCCTAGCCTAGCCTAGCCTTGCCTTGCCTTGCCTTGCCTTGCCTTGCCTTGCCTTGCCTTGCCTTGCCTTGCCTTGCCTTGCCTTGCCTAGCCTAGCCTTGCCTAGCCTAGCTTAGCCTTGCCTTGCCTATAACGCTTTGAGAATGGGTCTGCAGAGAACATTCCTCCGCCATCCCAACTCGTCTATTCCCAGCGTTAAGGGAGCTCTATGCAAGTCAATGGGACTCCCTGTTAGTTAGCAAAGGGATCCTGGTGAGTGAGGTGCTCCAAGGATTGGTCCATTTGAGCCAATCCGGTCGTTTGTTGTTGATCTGGGTGATCACACGTCACAGAACCCAGGAAGCAAACAATGGAAACAGAGAAATGTCCAACGAGGCGTTCTGGGGCAGCATAGACAGGTCTTCTCTGTGTTAGAGTTTTACTCGCTACAGGGTGTACTTTGAGGGTTTGTGACTCTGCAGACCGTTTACATGCAGAAAAAGCTACATAACACACAAGGGGACGGGTAATAACCAGAAAAGCATGACATGGGACCTTTAATGTTTTGAAGATACTGCATATGTCCAAGTGAATCCAAATCAAACCAAAGAAGTCAGCGTTTTTCTCATCACTGCTTTCCTTCTCCCCATACATAACTTTAATGCCGGACATAATGATTCCACTTCACGACACAAGTGATGTAAATGAGTATCAGGCTGAATGTGTGTAAGAGAGGAGAGCATGCAGGCCATCATCTGAAACTAAATGATGTCCCCCGGCATCTCTTAATGAGTACAAGGAGAGTCAAAATCAGGTTTATTAAACTCCGAACCCCAACAGATGTCCAAAATAATTACTACAATCTGTTACCAGAAGATAAAAATAGGTGATCTTAAAATATTTGTTGCATTATTAATGGACTGCTGTAGTAGAATCATGAAACCTCAATTAGCACTGCGGATATTAGAAAAGGATCAAATGACCTTTTTACTCTCATCTTGTATCAAAGATAAAAAAATATGGTTTTGATAGACTGGAATCTTAATGGCTGGTGTTGCTTTACAGGGAACATCTGATTGGGTGGATCTAAAGCTGAACATGCACTTATTTGCTCTTCTTAACGAGTAGATGACAAAACAAATATCAAGTCAGCTCCACACTGCTCTCCAACATCCTCATTAATGCACTGAACAAACTGTTATTATATATTAGTTTGATGCTAAAACCTTTGTACTTTTACTTGAGTAATATTTTGAATGTAGGACTTTTAATGAAACAGACACCACACCTACACTCTGGTGCTTTTACTCAAGAACAAGATCTGAGTACTTCTACTTTTACTGAAGTACAAGATCTGAGTACTTCTACTTTTACTGAAGTACAAGATCTGAGTACTTCTACTTTTACTCAAGAACAAGATCTGAGTACTTCTACTTTTACTCAAGAACAAGATCTGAGTACTTCTACTTTTACTGAAGTACAAGATCTGAGTACTTCTACTTTTACTGAAGTACAAGATCTGAGTACTTCTACTTTTAATCAAGTACAAGATCTGAGTACTTCTACCTTTACCCAAGTACAAGATCTGAGTACTTCTACTTTTACTGAAGTACAAGATCTGAGTACTTCTCCTTTTACTCAAGTACAATATCTGAGTACTTCTACTTTTACTTTAGTACAAGATCTGAGTACTTCTACTTTTACTCAAGTACAAGATCTGAGTACTTTTACCTTTACTCAAGTACAAGATCTGAATACTTTTACTCAAGAACAAGATCTGAGTACTTCTACTTTTACTCAAGAACAATATCTGAGTACTTCTACTATTACTCAAGTACATGATCTGAGTACTTCTACTTTTACTCAAGTACAGCTCTGAGTACTTCTACTTTTACTCAAGTACAAGATCTGAGTACTTCTACTTTTACTGAAGTACAAGATCTGAGTACTTCTACTTTTACTCAAGTACAAGATCTGAGTACTTCTACTTTTACTCAAGTACAATATCAGAGTACTTCTACTTTTATTGAAGTACAAGATCTGAGTACTTCTACTTTTACTCAAGTACAGGATCTGAGTACTTCTACTTTTACTCAAGTACAAGATATGAGTACTTCCCCTTTTACTCAAGTACAATATCTGAGTACTTCTACTTTTACTTTAGTACAAGATCTGAGTACTTCTACTTTTACTCAAGTACAAGATCTGAGTACTTTTACTCAAGAACAAGATCTGAGTACTTCTACTATTACTCAAGTACATGATCTGAGTACTTCTACTTTTACTCAAGTACAAGATCTGAGTACTTCTACTTTTACTCAAGAACAAGATCTGAGTACTTCTACTTTTACTCAGGTACATGATCTGAGTACTTCTACTTTTACTCAAGTACAAGATCTGAGTACTTCTACTTTTACTCAAGAACAAGATCTGAGTACTTCTACTTTTACTCAAGTACAAGATCTGAGTACTTCTACTTTTACTCAAGTACAATACCAGAGTACTTCTACTTTTATTGAAGTACAAGATCTGAGTACTTCTACTTTTACTCAAGTACAGGATCTCAGTACTTCTTCCACCTCTGGGTTTAGTTTGGAAGACTTAGCACATTTAAAGTTCAATGTACACAGAAATAAATTGAAATGGTTGTACGTGCTGGAATTATTTATTCTACTGTCATATGTTTTATTAGAAAATATCTGCACACATTATTAAAAGAAAATGTATGTATTTCTCGATGCCAGACAACCAATTGTGTCAAAGATGCACAATACAAATAAAACACATTTTAATACAGTCGGCAATTATTACTTAAGTTTGATTTCTTTGATCCAGTAAACATCATTTTGGATGTGCATACCTGAAAACCCGCGTTCGTTTAGAATGAAAACATTTTAATGTATTATGTAAAGATCAGTTTATTTTTGATAAAGTATTTTTTAGGTCTGCTTTATTGGTTTTACACAACAGACAGGAACCAGAGTGGCGGATTTACAGACTTATTTTATGTCGTAGAACAAAACATGAAAATATCTTCATCTTGAGTGAACCACAGACCGTACTTCAGACATCTAACCAAAAATCACATCCAATGAAAAGATGTTTCATTTAAGACAAGAAAACCTGTGTGTGTGTGTGTGTGTGTGTGTGTGTGTGTGTGTGTCTGTGTGTGTGTGTGTGTGTGTGAGAGTGTGAGTGTGAGTGTGAGTGTGAGTGTGAGTGTGAGTGTGAGTGTGAGTGTGAGTGTGAGTGTGATACAATATGTCAGTGGAAATGGTGTTAACCACAAACCTTATTTCAGACCTCTAACCAAAAATCACATCTAATAAAAAAATGCTGAATTAAAGACAAGGAAATCCCCGGAAATGATAACATTCTAACTAATCTCCACTCTTTAGTTCTCATCCCTGAGGAAAAGTGGACCTTATAGCACCAGAACCACCATCAGTGCACTGAGGAGGCTGCTGAGCATGGTGAAGCCCTGAATCCCCCCTGCTGAGTTCCCCACGCGAGTGAAGGTGGTCTGCAGAGCGGGGGCCTCAGTTTGCGCCTGGCAGTGCCTCAGGTCGGCTCCCACACAGGCAGCGTAGGCCATGGCGTGGGCGATGTAGTTCTGCTCCTGGACGCCCTGGAAGAGGTGGGCCATGGGTCCGCGAGCCAGAACCGCCACATCCTCCCCGCTGTGAGTGGCCGAATCTGTGGGGACCGCCGCCATCTGAACGTAGTCCTTAGTTTCTGGAGAACAGATGGAACGGTTTATAATTTAGCTACCCTCAAGTGGCAGAAAGAAACAGCTTTAAAGGTCCCATCAATATATCACAGGTCTCAGATATATCCAGAGCCTGTCTCTGATTGGCTGAAACACCAAACAGATCATTGCAGCATTACCCATAATCCCCTCTGTTTCAGCCCTGTTTCCAAAGTGCTGATTCTCTGTCTGTTACTTTAGATGAAAATAAGGAGCCCCTCCCCACGCCCCTCTGAGAGACATTTGGTTACAAAGAACTCAATGGAGCTCTAGGAGGAGATTCAGGTGATAAGGGTGGGGGGGGGGGTTACCTTGGTTGCTGATTGGCTAATGGTTACACAAGACAAAACATCGTTATGACATCATAAAGTGGCCAAAATCTGATCAGCTCATTTTCAGACAGGTTTTTATAGAAATAGATCAAAAAGAGAGAGAATCTTTGTTCCTGAAACTTTCAGAGTCTCTTTCCACAGAGGGGACACATGTTGATGTAGTAGAGACATGAAGAAGAGGGGACACATGTTGATGTAGAAGAGATATGAAGAAGAGGGGACACATGTTGATGTAGAAGAGACATGAAGAAGAGGGGACACATGTTGATGTAGAAGAGACATGGAGAAGAGGGGACACATGTTGATGTAGAAGAGACATGGAGAAGAGGGGACACATGTTGATGTAGAAGAGATATGAAGAAGAGGGGACACATGTTGATGTAGAAGAGACATGAAGAAGAGGGGACACATGTTGATGTAGAAGAGACATGGAGAAGAGGGGACACATGTTGATGTAGAAGAGACATGAAGAAGAGGGGACACATGTTGATGTAGAAGAGACATGGAGAAGAGGGGACACATGTTGATGTAGAAGAGATATGAAGAAGAGGGGACACATGTTGATGTAGAAGAGACATGGAGAAGAGGGGACACATGTTGATGTAGAAGAGACATGGAGAAGAGGGGACACATGTTGATGTGGAAGAGATATGAAGAAGAGGGGACACATGTTGATGTAGAAGAGACATGAAGAAGAGGGGACACATGTTGATGTAGAAGAGACATGGAGAAGAGGGGACACATGTTGATGTAGAAGAGACATGAAGAAGAGGGGACACATGTTGATGTAGAAGAGACATGGAGAAGAGGGGACACATGTTGATGTAGAAGAGATATGAAGAAGAGGGGACACATGTTGATGTAGAAGAGACATGAAGAAGAGGGGACACATGTTGATGTAGAAGAGACATGGAGAAGAGGGGACACATGTTGATGTAGAAGAGACATGAAGAAGAGGGGACACATGTTGATGTAGAAGAGACATGGAGAAGAGGGGACACATGTTGATGTAGAAGAGATATGAAGAAGAGGGGACACATGTTGATGTAGAAGAGACATGAAGAAGAGGGGACACATGTTGATGTAGAAGAGACATGGAGAAGAGGGGACACATGTTGATGTAGAAGAGACATGGAGAAGAGGGGACACATGTTGATGTAGAAGAGACATGGAGAAGAGGGGACACATGTTGATGTAGAAGAGACATGAAGAAGAGGGGACACATGTTGATGTAGAAGAGACACGGAGAAGAGGTGACACATGTTGATGTAGAAGAGATATGAAGAAGAGGGGACACATGTTGATGTAGAAGAGACACGGAGAAGAGGTGACACATGTTGATGTAGAAGAGACATGAAGAAGAGGGGACACATGTTGATGTAGAAGAGACATGGAGAAGAGGGGACACATGTTGATGTAGAAGAGACATGGAGAAGAGGGGACACATGTTGATGTAGAAGAGATATGAAGAAGAGGGGACACATGTTGATGTAGAAGAGACACGGAGAAGAGGTGACACATGTTGATGTAGAAGAGACATGGAGAAGAGGGGACACATGTTGATGTAGAAGAGACATGAAGAAGAGGGGACACATGTTGATGTAGAAGAGACATGAAGAAGAGGGGACACATGTTGATGTAGAAGAGACATGAAGAAGAGGGGACACATGTTGATGTAGAAGAGACACGGAGAAGAGGTGACACATGTTGATGTAGAAGAGACATGGAGAAGAGGGGACACATGTTGATGTAGAAGAGACATGAAGAAGAGGGGACACATGTTGATGTAGAAGAGACATGAAGAAGAGGGGACACATGTTGATGTAGAAGAGACATGAAGAAGAGGGGACACATGTTGATGTAGAAGAGACATGGAGAAGAGGGGACACATGTTGATGTAGAAGAGACATGAAGAAGAGGTGACACATGTTGATGTAGAAGAGACATGAAGAAGAGGGGACACATGTTGATGTAGAAGAGACATAAAGAAGAGGGGACACATGTTGATGTAGAAGAGACATGAAGAAGAGGGGACACATGTTGATGTAGAAGAGACATTAAGAAGAGGGGACACATGTTGATGTAGAAGAGACATGGAGAAGAGGGGACACATGTTGATGTAGAAGAGACATGAAGAAGAGGGGACACGTGTTGATGTAGAAGAGACATGAAGAAGAGGGGACACATGTTGATGTAGAAGAGACATGGAGAAGAGGGGACACATGTTGATGTAGAAGAGACATGAAGAAGAGGGGACACGTGTTGATGTAGAAGAGACATGGAGAAGAGGGGACACATGTTGATGTAGAAGAGACATGAAGAAGAGGGGACACATGTTGATGTAGAAGAGACATGAAGAAGAGGGGACACATGTTGATGTAGAAGAGACATGGAGAAGAGGGGACACATGTTGATGTAGAAGAGACATGGAGAAGAGGGGACACATGTTGATGTAGAAGAGACATGAAGAAGAGGGGACACGTGTTGATGTAGAAGAGACATGGAGAAGAGGGGACACATGTTGATGTAGAAGAGACATGAAGAAGAGGGGACACATGTTGATGTAGAAGAGACATGGAGAAGAGGGGACACGTGTTGATGTAGAAGAGACATGGAGAAGAGGGGACACATGTTGATGTAGAAGAGACATGCATAAGTGGATTTTGCATAATAGTTGACCTTTGAAGGGGATTTGATGCTTTGATCAATCAATCAAAGTTAACATAGCCCTGTAGCAAACATTAATATTATTCTTGTTGTTATTTATTCTTGTTGTACTCTCTGTTGTTTTATTTTATTTTGTATATCTATTAAGTATCTTTTCTGGATGTCATTTGCTGTATTTTGGAGTATAGAGTGCTGTTGTTTGTTATATGTGAAAACTCCCCAAACAATATTTGAATAATAATAAAAATGGCAGTAGTGAAAATACTCAGTATTTCAAATGTGTACTTAAATACAATACTAAATGTACTTTGTTACATTTGACTACTGAAAGAGATAAAAGCATTTCAGAACAAACAAGAGAATGACCTTTACATTTACCCTGCTGTGTTTAGGTCTTTGTTTAATACACGCTGACATTTCCTTATAATACAATCAGCTGTACCTTCGCTCTCGCTGACATTTCTCCTCATTTCATTTCTTTATAAACCAAGAAACAAAATGTCAGTTCAGTTAAGATAATAGGACATCACAAGAAGTACACTGGAAGAAGTATGTATTCAAAGTATTCACATTGACGATAAAAGTCTCCTATCGTAATCTAGCGTTAGTAAGAAATATTCAATCACACTTCAAACCGGGGGAAATATCATGAAATACTTATTTTGCAGTGCTTTTGAAAATATAGTTGCCCTATCCACAGTTTTACGGAGTCAACAGACGTCTCTTTAACAATGGTGGTCTATGGGGAAATGCTTTTTGGGCTGCTGGTGTTTTTTTCACGACATTAGAGCGGTACAGGAATGACGTGTTTACCCGGAAGTAAGCTGCCGGTTCCCTCGAGACAAAGCAACAGGATTTCTCCAGAGGACTTTGGAAAATAGCTGGAAATAAGGTCTGTTGAAAACGAACCTGTTTGATAAATGCACGTTTTGTTCAGCCGGATAATCTCCACATGTCTCCTACTTGAAGCAACATGCTAACATTATGCTATAAAGGAACTACAGCTGAGTCCAGCAGCACGACTTCAACGTCACGCCAACTTCAGATCCATATTCAAATACACAGATTCTAAATGGTACGAGTTGAAGCGTTTGTTTGAACAGTCTGCAGGAGGCAGGGACTTGCTTTCAAGCAGAACATAAACTAACTTAGAGGAGTGTTTACGTGTTCGGCGTAATGACGTACAACGGCCTCCACGACTTCTGTAGTCCTATTCAGCCACTTGGGAACAACCATCGATTTTCAGACACGTCAACTCTTCAGAGATCACCAGTGGGGTCACTGCTGATGGGTTTAATGTCTTAGAACAAAACGTGATCCGTCTCTTCAATGTGTCTCAGCCACAGACCTTATCTCAGCTACTTTCCAAAATCCTATTGGCTCTGAGACGAGGGAACAGGAAGTGGAGAAATGCTGACTCACTTCCTGGTTTTAGGATTCATCATTGCACCCCTATGGCCCAATCCCAAACCGCCCCCTACAACCTACCCCTACACCCTACCCCTCCGTTTGCCCGTTCACGCGGAGGGTCCGCCATATTGAGTGCTGTTCCAAACCAACGAGTGTGGAGCGGTGTGGAGGGGGAGTGGGCTATCAAGCCCTCAAACAGTGAGTCTGCATCGGTGTTGACTCGAGACCAGTCTCTACCTGACCGGAGTCACGCTGTGTGTGTCCGTCAGGAAACACGCTGTTTACAAACAGTTCCAGCAAACATCCACTGATAAACTGCGATGTTAACAACCTCATGATAACCTCATATGTTTTTAACTTAGGATCATACCTGTGTTTAGTCTAGAAAAAAGGTAAATGTGTGCATTTTATTATAAAGTTGTGTATGTTTACAGACTGTTGCAAAAACTAAGAAGCTTATAAAACATCAGGTTTAAAACTAAAAGAGCTTTGAAACACAATGGAAAGATGTTTGGAGTTTTATTTGAGTTATTAATTTAAACTTTTTGTCTAAGAGATGCTGATTTGAAACCGTTGTTACATAGAGTTACGGCATTTCCTGTTCCGCCGGAGAGAGGGGAGGCCGTCCCAAAGCTTGCTGCTGTATTTACTCCCTCCATCTGACAGGAGGGAGCCTCGTTGAGCTGAGAGTGTGGCTACAGACGGAGTTCACTCCGTCACGGAGGGGTAGGGTCGATGGAGTGGTTTGGGATTGGGCCAAAATGTTATGGTTACTGGACAAATTAGGAATCAAGGCGGATCCAGGTGTTATTGTGCATCCCTGATCTCAACCTTCTGCTTTACCCTGGCTTAAGAAGTATAAGTACTTTAGCTTAATCTGCACTGTGTGTTTTCAGACTTGATTTGCCTTTAAGATAAGACGACTTTATTGATCCCAAATTGGGAATTGTTTGCGTTGCAGCAGCATAAAAAACAACAAAACAAAAC
>NC_136902.1:91335907-91345907 GCF_949606895.1 Notothenia rossii | reverse complement strand
CAGAAAAACTCACATCAATATATTCTAAATGATAACTATGTTTTACGGCACTTATTGTTACACACTAATGTGTTCATTGCTTTAATGTTGCAGCAGGTAAAGGTGGATTCATTTGGAATAATGTATATACTGCTGGGTAGCTTAAAGTGGTTATTTTATGCTCATTTCCAGGTGTATATCAGTATGTAGTGTCTCTACTTTAAAGAGTCCTCTCCTGCTGATGTTCAGGTGTATGTAGTGTCTCTACTTTAAAGAGTCCTCTCCTGCTGATGTTCAGGTGTATATCAGTATGTAGTGTCTCTACTTTAAAGAGTCCTCTCCTGCTGATGTTCAGGTGTATATCAGTATGTAGTGTCTCTACTTTAAAGAGTCCTCTCCTGCTGATGTTCAGGTGTATATCAGTATGTAGTGTCTCTACTTTAAAGAGTCCTCTCCTGCTGATGTTCAGGTGTATATCAGTATGTAGTGTCTCTACTTTAAAGAGTCCTCTCCTGCTGATGTTCAGGTGTATATCAGTATGTAGTGTCTCTACTTTAAAGAGTCCTCTCCTGCTGATGTTCAGGTGTGTATCAGTATGTAGTGTCTCTACTTTAAAGAGTCCTCTCCTGCTGATGTTCAGGTGTATATCAGTATGTAGTGTCTCTACTTTAAAGAGTCCTCTCCTGCTGATGTTCAGGTGTATATCAGTATGTAGTGTCTCTACTTTAAAGAGTCCTCTCCTGCTGATGTTCAGGTGTGTATCAGTATGTAGTGTCTCTACTTTAAAGAGTCCTCTCCTGCTGATGTTCAGGTGTATATCAGTATGTAGTGTCTCTACTTTAAAGAGTCCTCTCCTATTGATGTTCAGGTGTATATCAGTATGTAGTGTCTCTACTTTAAAGAGTCCTCTCCTGCTGATGTTCAGGTGTATATCAGTATGTAGTGTCTCTACTTTAAAGAGTCCTCTCCTGCTGATGTTCAGGTGTATATCAGTATGTAGTTTCTCTACTTTAAAGAGTCCTCTCCTGCTGATGTTCAGGTGTATATCAGTATGTAGTGTCTCTACTTTAAAGAGTCCTCTCCTGCTGATGTTCAGGTGTATATCAGTATATGCAGTGTCTCTACTTTAAAGAGTCCTCTCCTGCTGATCTTCAGGTGTATATCAGTATGTATTGTCTCTACTTTAAAGAGTCCTCTCCTGCTGATCTTCAGGTGTATATCAGTATGTATTGTCTCTACTTTAAAGAGTCCTGTCCTGCTGATGTTCAGGTGTATATCAGTATGTATTGTCTCTACTTTAAAGAGTCCTCTCCTGCTGATCTTCAGGTGTATATCAGTATGTATTGTCTCTACTTTAAAGAGTCCTCTCCTGCTGATGTTCAGGTGTATATCAGTATGTAGTGTTTCTACTTTAAAGAGTCTCCTAATCCACTCACCCCTTGCCCCTATTCTACCTAGCTTAGCACTTTTTACTTTGGTTGTTATTTTTCTTCTTTACTTGCTTGTAATGCCATTGAGCACCAGGAAAGCGCTATATAATTAAATAACATGTAATATTTAAAATGAATACTTTGGTACAGTACAAAGTAGCCTACTTGGTTAAACTCCACTACTGCAGGTTTCAGGAAGTCGTGTCATAATTACCCAGAATGCTCTGCCCTCTGAATGGGTATCCGTTGAAGGTGAAAGGGTGTGAGTGGTCGGCCATCACCACAGTGAGAGTCTCTTCCTCGTTGGTGAGTTCAAGGCCCTTTGCGATGGCGTAATCGAGAGCTACCGCCTCATGGAGCGCCATGGAGGCCCGTCCGGCGTGATGAGCCTGGTCGATACGCCCCCCTGAACATAGAGAGGATTGTGGGTAATAGCTTCTGGTACAGCTGGTGTAGTTGTTATTAATGTATCTGATTAAATTAGTCAGAATCAGGTACACATTAAAGCAATTGACTTTGTGTAAGGATGTAAACAGTAGCAGATATATAACAGCCGCTAAGCTAAAGGAGGCTAATGTTGGGCTATAAAGGAACTACATCACGGTCACATGACTTCACTTCACCACCGCTAAGCTAAAGGTGGCTAATGTTGGGCTATAAAGGAACTACATCACGGTCACATGACTTCACTTCACCACCGCTAAGCTAAAGGTGGCTAATGTTGGGCTATAAAGGAACTACATCACGGTCACATGACTTCACTTCACCACCAATAAGCTAAAGGAGGCTAATGTTGGGCTATAAAGGAACTACAGCACGGTCACATGACTTCACCTCAGCACCGCTAAGCTAAAGGTGGCTAATGTTGGGCTATAAAGGAACTACAGCACGGTCACATGACTTCACCTCAGCACCGCTAAGCTAAAGGTGGCTAATGTTGGGCTATAAAGGAACTACAGCACGGTCACATGACTTCACCTCACCACCGCTAAGCTAAAGGTGGCTAATGTTGGGCTATAAAGGAACTACAGCACGGTCACATGACTTCACCTCACCACCGCTAAGCAGAAGACGGCTAATGTTCAGCGTGA
Organism: Notothenia rossii; assembly: GCF_949606895.1. Lineage (NCBI taxonomy): Eukaryota > Metazoa > Chordata > Actinopteri > Perciformes > Nototheniidae > Notothenia > Notothenia rossii. The sequence goes on along the minus strand of NC_136902.1, from coordinate 91,343,407 downwards.
TGAAGTTAAGCAGTCTTATTAATTAAGAAACTTGCCGTTTTTAAATTCATCAGTGGGGTATTTACTGGCATATTTCTTGTTGTAGAACAAATCTATTGTGCTTGTGTTAACCACAGACCTTATTTCTAACCAAAGAACACATTTCAAATACCATTTGTGGGGGAAACTTCTGTGTAGCAATTCAGGAGGAGTCACCGACTCAGGAAGGAGACACGGGCAGAGCTGGAGCTTTGATGTCAAACACTGATGGTTTATTTAGGAGCTTCGGCCGGAGAATTCACAAAACAAATCTGGAGTCAGAGGTTCTGACTTCACGGTAGAGTTGCCACGTCAATTCTGAAGAGCCTCTCTCTCGATAGACCTTTTAACTAGTTCAGAGAGAGTAATCAACATATTTGGGGGGATAGACTAAACAGCTGGGAACTCTGAATCAGTGGCGTCCGACGCTTATGGCCTTGAAGATTTCACACCGTGGAGTCCACAAATCCCAAGAAGGAAGTGTTCCAGCGTACCCACAACAATAAACCATTTGTTACCGAGGGTTGCCTGGTCATAAACTGGTAACAACAACATATGGATGAAGCAGCCCTTTCCTTAAGGGAGATAACAGACGTCAGGGTTGGTCATTAACGTCAAAGGACAAAAGGTGGATATCTAGGAGAATTATTCCATAACACCATTCAAGTCGAAGGAACAGGAAGTGCTTAAATCCTGCCTCACTTCTGGGCTTTAGGACTCATTCCTGCTCCACTATAGGAAAAGGGGACCTATATACATATGGAGGATAAATCTCCTGCACTTCCCTTCTCTCCTGGATGGTGAAGTTGACGCTGGTTAATAAGTTGTGAGCTGTCAGATATCGGGAGCACCATATGCCTGCTTCTATTTATACATGTATTTTAGAGAGTCATTGTGAAGACACTCAGTCCCCGGGCGACTGCCTCAGATTAAAGGAGAGATGGATGAGGAGGCCGCAGTGAGGTGAGGCAGAAACACATCACACACCTCACTTTAGCACACTCACACACACACACACACACACACACACACACACACACACACACACACACACACACACACACACACACACACACACACACACACACACACACACACACACACACACACACACACACACACACACACACACACACACACACACACACACACACACACACACACTGCGGCAAATTCATTGAGCTGTGTGCAGAATCAATGTCAAGTCACCACCTCGGCTGCAGGTACACATCCTTCTCCAAAGTGGTGCATTGTGGGTGTTGAATAAACTCAATAGGCCAACTCTATCATATACATGTAAATATATTAAGCAAACTACAAACAATGACCAGTTGTGTGTTTTAATTGCCAATTAGGGTCTCCTTGTGATTATAACACTGTAGATCTAATATCTACTCATATCACTTTACGATTAGAGTTAGCGCCATCTTGTAAACGTCACATTACTCATACTATATTTTTATAGAAAACCCCTGGTAATAATCATCATTTATTTATTTATTGATACTAACATACCTACAGTAATATACCACTTTATTTATTGTAATAAACACATTTCATACTTATTGTTGTTATAAATTGTAGTACAATGTGCACATTTTTAATTAACGTCTAATGTTAATATTCATATATTTTTTCAATTTGATTTGATATTTTTATTGCACATTTTTACTTTGACTTCTCCTGTTAATATAAATATTTTAATATTTTTTTATTTGACCTCTTATTGCATAGTTATGCTTTAACTTCTTATGATTATATAGATATTATCATTCTATTTATTTGTATTGCACATTTTTACTTTAACTTGTTTTGTGATATAAATATTTTTGAATTATTACATTTTATATTTGTATTGCTCACTTCTGATTTAAAGTCTTGTGTATATACATATTTATATTCTATATTATCCTGTATTTGATCTTCTTTTTTGCACATTTCACGCATTTTTCTGTATAGTTTGTTTTAGTATTCTGCAAACGAGCAACTGTCAGTAACCCTAATTTTCCCCGGGATAAATAAAGCATCCTGATTCTGAATCAGTGACTGCATTGATCCAACTGGACCGATTCGTCGTCTCTCTGGGGATTTCATTATCCAACCGTTAACGGATAATGTGACAGCGAGTGTGTGTAGAGTGTTTTCCTCACTGTTGGGAACATACTGAATGTTCTTTCTTTATCAGAGCAGCACACGATGAAAGAGGCCCATACGTAGCTGTGTACCTAGCCGGATGTATGACTACATGGATGAGACACTGTGTTGAAGTTAGGGTGTTCCTAAGATTGGCATGATGACACAGATCTATAGAGATAGGCATATGACTGTCATGTGTATTGGTTACGCAGGCCTTAGCTAATCTGAACTAATGTCAGAATACTGCTTTGAACCAGTATTCTTTCATCTTGACTGTAACACATATCAAGGACTCTACTCGGGGAACTACTTGTCCCACGCAGCCCTGTGTGTGATGACTACTTCCCTTCTTGCAAGGATAATAAATGCATGGATCCTGATATTGAAGACCAAGCCGGTGACGAGTGATATCTTTCTAACACTCACCCTCCACTAAAAGGAAGAAGCCTTTGGGGTTTTTCTGGAGGATGCGGATGGCCTTCTCTGTGGTCTCCACGATGGACGGGTCCATTTTGGGATCCCGTTCTACCTCGAAGCGCAAATCACCGGGTTCAAACAGAGCTGGGGGAGAAAAGGTCAGAAAGAGTCATTTTGGTGTAAAAATAGAGCTTTTCAGCCCACAGTGGAGGAGTAGCAAAAAGGAAAGTCCCATTTCCCTCCTACTCATAACACTACAGCTGTTTCTAGAACACATGAAGTGATACACACACAGAGAGAGAGAGAGAGAGAGAGAGAGAGAGAGAGAGAGAGAGAGAGAGAGAGAGAGCACAACAGCTCGATGACTAAATCTCTAACGTTCCTCCACTCCACAGAGACCTGCATATAGAACCGTTAAAAGCTGCACTGGAGGAGGTGTAGGCAAAGAGTGGCAGAGGGAGTATTCAACTCAACTTTATTTATATATCTTTGATAAAAAATGTTAGCGTGGTTCACTAGCAAAATGTAAAATGCATAGAAAATGAGGCAGAATCATCAATAGAATTCTGCAAGACGGCCTTTATTTATATATTAATAATAATAATATCTTTTTATATTTTAATTTGGAGATTTTTTGCTGATGTAAATGAATGTTTATATATATATATATATTGTGGGGGAAAGTTCTGTAGCAATGGAGAGTCAGGACTCAAAGAGACACGATGGAGAGCTGGAGCTCTGATGGCAAACACTGACGGTTTATTTGGAGCTTCGGCCGGAGAATTCACGAGACATGTCACGGGCCACGGTTTGACCACACGGTTCAGATGCCACATCAATCCTGAATAAACCTTCCTCTCGCATGATGTCTTAACTAGTTTGGAGGAGGAGGGTGATCCACATTCTTCACTAGATAGTCCAAACCGCTGGGGACACTGAATTACTTGCAGTTGATGCTTATGGCCTCGGAGATTTCACACCTTGGAGTCAACAAGCCCCGAGAAGGAAAGGTAAACATCTATGGGAATTATTCCCCAACAATATATAAATATATATTTTTGGTTTGTTTATTTGTTTGATTATTTATTCTTTAGGTTTTTGTTATTGTGTCTTACTCGGCTGTATTGTATGTCTTTTGTATTGTACATTATGCATCTATAAATAGACATTTCAAACTGAATGCTGCAATATAAATATATGCCTTTATATATTGTTACATCATAAAATATGTATTCTACTGTAAAATAATTAATTACACATTCAGTTTTTATACTTATTCCTGCAATTTACGTGACATTTGTTTGAAAATTGCTTTATTTTTATTCGTTTTATGCTTAAAGTATGATGTATGTTGCCGTGTTGTAGGAGCCTGGGACTCCCATTGGCTAGAACATTTGATAGCCTTTATAGGAGAAATAAAGCCTTTGAGTCTTTGAACCTGTTGCTTGTTGGTCACTAAGCACCTTGAACATATGATTCAGGTGAGTCACTGCCAGTTAATCGCACATTAGGGAGTTACAGTTTTTTATTGCCATCATCGTTTATTTTGGATGTGCAACAACGACGCATTGAACAACATCCAGCCTTGACATCAATAATAGAATAACAACTGAGCAAACCAAGGCCACTATGGGCTCTCCCTTGCAGAGAAGAGCATAAGAGGGCAAAAGGAAAGGGTCAACAACAAACAACAAACAACAACAAACTCACCCATGAGGTAGTCAGTGGTTTCAGGGTCAACAGCACTGAAATCTGTTTGATTCCACACGTAGCGAGCGACCTGAGAGTGGGAGGAGGACGGAGAACCTGTTTGTGTTTGTTTTGAGTCACCGGAGCTTTTTGTTTGTAAGTGTTATAGTAATCTAGATGCCAGCAGTTTGAACCGGGAAACGTTTTATGATAGAAATGTACAGTACGGGTCCCCAGAACATCGAAATTGCCAGATGCTAACCTGCCTATGTTGGGCAATTAGCACAATTGTCATAAATTGCATTAATTAGCATATGGAGACTATAGCTAGATTATGGTTTGGCCGATTTGTACAATTTTGGAGTGGTTTTGGAGGATGTTGAATCCACTTCTGACATTTCCATTATCATAAATGGCAGTTTGAGTCCCCTAAAACATTCAAAACGACCCCAAAATCAGCCAACAGAGTACAAATATGGCCACTTTCAGATCCTGAAAATATCAGAAATAGATTCAACATCCTCAACAACCCTCCAAAACCACACCACAATTGTCCTAGTCGACAAATATTTTCTGTCAATTGATTTCTAACATAAAACTTTGGGGTTCTCAACATTTCCAGGTTCACAATAGGACTGCTTGACTTTAAGCTGTCCTCAAAGAGTTTTATTCTCACCTGTTGCTTAAGTTAAGGCAGTTACGAAGTTTCTGTGTTTGAAATATAAATATTACCTTTCCGATTTTCATTTTCTGCCACTCATCGATGAGGTTACGTCCGTCTTTCCGTTTGCCCCTTGAGGAGAAATCTGCGGGGTATTCTGGGTCCTTGGTGCCCCTCGGGGTCATGTACTTTCTACCACCTCCAATTATCACCTGGACACACACACACACACACACACACACACACACACACACACACACACACACACACACACACACACACACACACACACACACACACACACACACACACACACACACACACACACACACACACACATCAGATATATTATAATATACAATTGTATTAGTAAAATGTAGCGGAAATGTTGCTAACATTGCACACAAAAAACATACAAATATCAATGTGTAGGATCATTAAAATAAATATTAAAAATTATTAAAAATATAATGAAAATATAAGAAAACAAGGAAAAAAATATATTGGAAAAATTGCAAAAATGTAAGGAAAAAAATAGAATATTTACATAAAATATTCTAAAAAAACAAGACATTTAAGTGAAAATTGAAGAAAAATATTTGTAAAATAACAGAAAAAAATACAAGATTAAAGTAAACAACTATTAAATGATCTTGTTTTGGCACAAATGCACACATTTGAAGTCATCTAAGCAGTGATTATGATATCCTTACGTCTATATCTGTGTTTTTGAGCATCTGGGAGGCGATGTCTGTGCAGCCGTCCTTCTTGGCGGCTTCGGGCATGTCGGCGTCGCTGTACCACTTCCTGCTGGCGCTGTGGGCGTAGCTGGTGGCCGGCGTGGCGTGCTGCACCCGCGTGGTCGTCACGATGCCCACGGACTTTCCTACAAAATCAAATTGTATCATGATCAATTTAACACAGAGCATGCATCCTGCTGTATGAAGAAGAAACAGTAGGGCAGTACGTGGGTCATGGAAGAAAGCTTTGGTATGTTTTGTTGTACTTATAACTCCTCTAAATCATACATTTCAAATAAGGAAGAGCAAGATATCGCCAATTGGATTAATTGACAACCATTTTGAAACCCCAATTCTGAAATGTTACCATCTTTACGTTTCTGTGATGTTGTTTTTTTTGGGACACAAGCTAGTCTTGCTCTAGCCAAACCGAGTGCTGTAAAAACATACCGTGATGTTACAGTTAACTTTCATGAAGTGGAAACTGAAACTTAGGTACACAAACTGGACCATACTTAAGGAATGATCGGTCCATCGCAAGTTGCCCCTTGTAAAAGATTACAGGGCTTTTGTTTACATAGTTATAGGAACATCATTTACACAAATAACAAAAATGCTGTATAGAGAGGCGAAGCCCCTCCCCTTCCAGTTGAGCTCCATGGGACCTCATTTCTGAAAAAGTATGTATTGAATTCAATGGAGAGAAAGATTATCTCTCGATCCCGTTTGAATTGTGCCACGAATTACACATATGATGTTTGTCAATTTAAAAGAGAATTTTACAAGTAAAAAAAATTAAAATGTGTTGTAAAACTGAAGTAACACTTTGTTTTGTGTGAAACCGCTCAATGAACTACATCTCCCATCTCGCACCACACACCCAGACGGCCGTCACGTTGGCACATTTCACTTCTTTCTTTCAGAATGAGGCGGAAAGTATTAAAAGAGGTGAAAATCACTCCAAGTGTGGGCATGTTGAGAGCTGTACACACACACAAGGGGAGTTAGTCGGTTCCTAAGAGCCAGCATGCGGGACAGGGACTCTGGGATTTGTAGTCTTTCTAGTTGCGTATTTTTCATAGTCTCATATTTCAACAGTTTTACGACAAACTGTGACTTTTTTGACACGGAAATTATTGTTTAAGATTGACGAACATCATATGTGTAATTCATGGCACAATTCAAACGGGATTGACTTCAATACAAACTTTTTCCGAAATAAGGTCCCATGAGTCCCACCGGAAGGGGAGGGACTTCGCCTCTCTATTGAAAAAGACTTGAAACTAGAGATTGAGATCATAAACTCATCGGGAAAATGATTACTGAGGATATAAGTCAAGTGAGAAATAGGGTCATTTTCTCCTAGACTTCTATACAATCTGATTTATGTATTTCTGCAACTAGTGGAGTCGCCCCCTGCTGGACATTAGAGAAAGGGCAGGTTAAAAGCTCTTCTCCATTGGCTTTATCTTTCACGTTAAAATCGTCGGTCACTGTACTTGTGTCCTTTGAACCCTCCTCTTAGCTCCCCACAACACAAATCTAAATATTGGATCTAAAATGTTGCTGTAACCTTTAAATGGCAGCGTGCGTTTATGACATTATTAACTTCCTCATTGGCTTTAATTAATCCGACCCTGAAGGTTTGCAGCATGTTCTAAACAGCACCATCAATATTATCATAAAGAAGTCACTTTCCTTATGTAACACACATATACAGATAATAATCTGGGGTCAGGGTCCGGGTGTTGGAGTGTTTTCAGGAGATACCACGGGAACATGATAAGAGTCAAGGTGCTTCACATCACCTGCAGAGAGCTCAGCAGGGACATCTGGATT
>NC_136902.1:91213407-91330907 GCF_949606895.1 Notothenia rossii | reverse complement strand
ATTAACACTGCTGCTTTAGTTGTTCTGACGATATTCTGTGGGGTCGGGGGGCTCGGATCCTTGTCACCTTTTTCATACCTGATGAGTTTGCATTCCTGTTGTCAATTTGTTTGGTTATCTAGGCACAGCTGTTTGTGACTCCCTCTGGTACACTGGTATGTGTTTTCCTAATGTAGAGAGCATTGATTAATTCATAAACTACACACTGACTCTAGATCCTGACCAAATCCTTTTTTGTTGATCAAATGTTTTTCAAAAATGTATTGTATATTATATAAAGCTGCACATCACAGACCGGAGTCTCTGCTACTGTGGACCACGAAGGAGGCGATCATCATCCCCATCCCCAAAGACCCTGCATGGCATGGAAATCTCCTCCTCCTGGAACAATTCTACACCCAGCATATGCTCCCTGTGTTGGCCAGTAGAGAGGAGGACATTTAAATAAACATACTCTTAACACCCTCGGACTCTGCGTTGTGTTTCGTATGTGTGATGGGGCGTTATGCAGAGGGGAGGAAGACAGGACACAGCAGATTGGGATTGTGGTGGAGATGCTGAGCAGTTATTTAATTGTTGCATGTAATTATTATTATACTGCGTGCTTCTTAGTTATTCCATCTTTTGCTGTAACATGGATCTGTATGTAACTCTATATTTACTTGTTATCTACCACACTTCCTTCTACATCATACACCATCATTATACATGATGGTGTATATAGGAGATATATATATTTGTATAAATATCTGTAAATTGTATAATTTTATCTTTCGTATTTGGGATTTCTCTTTTGTCCACTCAAATACACTTGGCCCTTTCTCTTTTCCATGTGGAAAATGGCAGCTGCATATTCTGCTTTTCTCATCTGCTCCCTGTCTGCTCATCTACGATGAGAAAATTATATAATTAATTACTAATAATCATTTAAACCTGTTATTACCAATATTTCACAAATTCTTCATGTCAACTTAAGAGCACAGCTGTATGTTGAGTGTCAGCTTTGCTTGGTTCATCTTGCTGGGGGGCAGCTACATGGATGTCGGTGCAGTCCACAATCATTTTGCAGTTGAAGGCAGAATGAATTTATTATTGACTCAGAATGAAGCACAACTTCATGTCATACAATACATTGACTTTATTTTTAATTGTGTAAAAAAATATGAATATTGATTAGCAAGCAGGACCTGCAGGAACAGAGAACGGTGATGGATGGAGCTGGGGAGAGAGAAGAATAAAGAAAACAGATCAACTTTATTATCGGATATTAAAAATTCAATTTCAAAACAAGTTGCCGCTCCAACAGTTTTCTAGTATGTAAAGATGATTTCACATGACCAATGCAAAATATCAAACTCAATACATGTGTGTCTCTGGGGGGTGCATTGTGCCTTTGATGTATATAAATAATATACCATAACCAAATACTATTACGTACAGTGGAAATCAGGTTGCCAGAGCAGGTCAGACCAGTGTGCATGTTCCTCAGGGTCTCAGCAGTTACAGGTGAGGTAAAGAAAATAAGAGAAAAAGGTCAGTAACAACACTTTAAAGTAACAACACTGAATAATTATCTCTTTTAATAATTTTCTCTCAGTAATCACTCAACTACTGTCTTTCCAACAAACAGATTGACTCACCCTCACTGTGATCACAATGACACATGTCCAGAAGAATGTCATACAAAGCTCCCTGCATGCCTGCCTTCCTTCGACTCTCCCTGAACTGCCTGATCTTTTAATGTTCAATGTTAACCATTTGTGCAGATAGCATTAAGTAGAAAAGATCGCTGATGCTAATGTGGCGTTAGCCTACCTCCCGCCCCCTGAGCACCTGGTGGAGGGGGCGATAGGCTACTCTTCAAATGTTTCACAAAATACTTACCATCATGACTACTCTTACTGTTTAACATTTTGGTTTACTTCGTGTTAAGGCTAATACAAATGACAAGGCTAAGTAATGTAATGCTAACTAACATGCTCGCTACTAGCTAGGTAGCTAACTTGACTATGTTCTATGCAAAACATGTATATTACCTGATATGTTTGGTCCAACGACTCCTGGTCCTTTCATCAGACGGGAAGCGATAGAACGAGCAAGTGGTATGATCTCTTTTGTGATTACAACCTCGTACAAAGCACACAGGCATCTTGTAAAAGTGAATTTATTGGAGCAATCTCTTATATTTATTGGAGGGAATAAATCAGTCTTCTTCTTCCTCTTTGCTTTGCGAGCCGCAACCAGTCTTGGAGCATTATCGCCTATGACATCACTTACGCGACCCAGAATGCATTTGGGATTTGTAGTCTTTCTAGTTGCGTATTATTCATAGTCTTATATTTCAGCATTTTTACGACAAACTGACTTTTTTTACATGGAAATTATTGTTTAAGATTGACAAACATCATATGTGTCATTCGTGGCACAATTCAAACGGGATCAAAAGATAACTTTTCTCTCTCCATTGACTTCAATGTATAATTTTCCGCTTCCGGGGTCCCATGGAGGCTCCCGGAAGGGGAGGGACTTCGCCTCTCTTCACCTCAGCCAATCAGAATGTGGCGCGCTCAGAAGCAGATAGATGCGCTGCAGAGGTTATGATTATGCTCGGTCCCGCGGGGGAGAGGCAGGGGCGCAGCTGCCCTGTGTCAGGGGGGTATGCAGCAACAATTTTGGCACCCCCCCCCAACATTTTTTTTTTATATATATATTATATATATATATATATAGTAATAATAAATAAATAAGTCTGCTGGACATGGCCTTTAAATAATAAGGGTTTATTTTAAAGCATATCAGCCACTGTAGGTCTACCATCATTAAATAATAAACAAATTTACACATTTACAATCATTATAATCAATGCAACATAAAACATTAAAACATTAAAATGCAAAAGTAAGCTTACAAAGATCCATTAGAACACACTCTGTTAACAACAACCACAGATGTAAATCACTTTATAGCTAACTCTGGTACCTGAACTGTCTTGTACACGGCCCCTGACAAATAAGCTAATAAATAAAAAAAATTAAAAAATGATGTAGCTTATGTAACAATGTTGCTACCTGAGATTGTAGTAGAGCACTCTTTAGTTGATACTAAATCGTAACATGGCGTGCCTTTGCACTTGCCCATTTATCTAGTATTGCATCGAATGAAACAGTTCGTGCCACACTGTTTTCAATTGAAATGACTGCTAATTGGGTTAAGCGATCATTGCTCATGTTGGAACGAAGGTATGTTTTAATCAGCTTTAGCTTGCTGAATGATCTCTCGGCAGAGGCAACTGTCATAGGCATTGTCAGGAAAACTCTCAGGGCTACTGTCAGATTTGGGAAAACCAAATCAAGGTTCTCCTGTAGGAGGACATTTAGTTTATCCAGAGCCTTTTCATGCCCCCTAAGTAGATGGCTTGCTGGGTAAATTTCCTGAATGATATCCCTTGAAACATCATCGGTAGCCAGTGCATATCTTGTCACTGATTCCTCCAACTCAGCTTTTGTCATGTGTTCCATTTTGTAAATGAACTTAAACTTTTCGGACACAAGCTGAAGATTGCAAAATCTGTCAGACAACTCCTGAATTACAGTGTCAACAATAACATTAAAAACCATGCACCTAAAATGGGTCTCAGGTTCCTGTTCAAAATGGCCAGTGCTTGAATCATCTCCATGAAATCTCTTTTGCTTTCTGCAACGTCTTTCCTTAAAGTCAGGGGAAGCATCCATCTCAATGGCTAGTCTGCGTGCAATGTCAAGGGATTTCTGAAACCCCTCCTCTCTATACTTACAGAAGAATTCTTTCAGAGAATCGATCATCCTTATGGCAGTGTCCATCGAAATGTTCACTGCTTGCATTGCCTTGCTAACAAACGTGATCTCTGACAATAGATCATACCAAATCAAGAGGCACATCAGAAACTCCATGGTAACAATCTCGCCAGAGAGCGACTTTGCCTCTGAGACTGTTTTGCCGTCTTTTTCCACTTCCTCAAGCTTTTCCAAAGCGTCAAGAATCCCCCCTAACTGGAAACGCACAGCATTGACAGAGTCTATTTTCGCCTCCCACCTGGTTTCACTGAGAGGCTTTAGAGTAATGTCCACAAACTCTTTGAGGATATCCCACCTCTTCACCGAAGCTGAAAAAATGGTGTACAGTCTCTGGATAGTGCCAAAAAAGGTAAGACACACTCTGTTTGATGATGCAGCATCACATAGGAGAAGGTTGAGACTGTGGCTACAGCAGGGGATAAATAGTGCCTCTGGACACTTCTGCTGCACCAAGGCTTGAACACCTTTGTGTATACCTCTCATATTCGAGCCATTGTCATAACTCTGTCCCCTACAATTCTTCAACTCCAACCCCAGGCTATCCAGCACCCCAGTCAGTGTTTCTGTGAGACCTTTACCAGTTGTGTCCTTCACAACTATGAAGCCAACAAAAGACTCATTGATGGTGGCTTTCTTTTTGTCGTCCGTATGAACATACCGGATTATGACTGAGGCCTGCTCCTGCTTTGAAATGTCAGGAGTGCAATCCAACTCCACAGCAAAGTACTTGGAGGCTTTGACCTGGGCACAAATTTTACCAAGTACACAGTCTGCAATTGAATCTAAAAATTCATTCTGAGTGCACCAGGAAAGATATCCTGTGGTTTTTTTAGCCGCTACCTTTCTAAGATGCTCTGCTAGTGTGACATCATATCGTGCTATGACCTCAAGGACACCCAGAAAATTTCCATTTTTAGGATCTCCTAATGTAGCATTCTTCCCCCTCAGTGGCAAGTTCCTTTCTGCGAGAAAGAGTATGCAATCGATCACTCTCGTTAACACGCTTCTCCAGTGTGCCTTTTCAGCTTCTATGGCTTTTTGCAAGGTACTGTCAATTGTCTTACCAAGGCGTAAGCGAGATGTTAATTCTTTCCACAAAAGATACGCGTTGATGTGTAAACCACTGGTTTCATGGTGCTGCAGCGTTTTTGAAAGACTCTGCCAGTTATTATATCCCACCACAAAGCGTGTGTCAACAACGCTAGCTCCACCGAAAAGTTTACACGCAAAACAATACACCTTATTCGTACTTTTAGAATACAGTAACCAATCTCGTGCAACTTTCTCTCCATTTGACATTGTGCGAAAACAATACGCTTTCGAAAAACACCTTCTAGACTTCTCTGATCTTGGATATGGCCCATCAGGACATTTGTGTGGGCCATTTTCAACAACACACTGCCTAAATGAGTCCCCAATCTGATGTGGTGGTGGCCAGTCTGATGGATCTTCTGAGTAAGGCCTTGACTCAGCCCTCTCCTCTTCACCTCTCTGTTCCACAACCTCATCTTCACCTCTCTGTTCGACATTCTCTTCCACCTCATCTTCACCTCTCTGTTCCACATTCTCTTCCACCTCATCTTCACCTCTCTGTTCCACATTCTCTTCCACCTCATCTTCACCTCTCGGTTCGACATTCTCTTCCACCTCATCTTCACCTCTCTGTTCCACATTCTCTTCCACCTCATCTTCACCTCTCGGTTCGACATTCTCTTCCACCTCATCGTCACCTCTCGGTTCGACAATCTCCTCAAATTCCACCTCTGTGGTGAGTGGCTCTCCATCTCTGTCTGCACTATTATCCCCAAAAAGGACACAGTGAATAGGTTGGTCAACAGAACTTCAAACCATACTGGACATTGAGTTTTGTGTGGTCAAACTAATAGAACTCCTACTACCTGACATCATCACTGGTCTCATCTCTACTTGATGCCATCGCCGACCTCATGTCTGTCTCATTCACTCCTTGCCTGTGTTCTTTTCCACTAAGATATATTGTCAAACAAACATTATGAAATAGATTTTCCATATTAGTTTTTCCTTATTAATAATATTAAAATAATATTAAGAAATGAATCTGTTGGTATCAAGACCCCTACACTTACACCTAATGTTAGACCTACCTGTTGCCTTCCCCTGTCTTTCCTGAGCAACCATCCTCACACCTGAATAAAATGAATTCACTGTTAAAGCAGCTGTCTAAATTAAATTATTATATCAGCCCAGTGATAAGGCAACTTAATAATAAAAAAAACAACACTATTATGCCGTGTAAGGTTGTGCTGCTGTTGAAAGTACATTCACATTTTGGATTTTAAAAGAACAAATAAAAAACACTATTATGCCGTGTAAGGTTGTGCTGCTGTTGAAAGTACATTCACATTTTGAATTTTAAAAGAACATATACGGAGAGCTACTTAGCACAGACCTGTAAAGAGATGTGACCCTGTAATAACAGCTTCTGTGTCACCAAACAGATGTATAGCCTGTATGTCTGACAGCACAGCTAACATAGACAGCTAATGGGAGCACAACATATTTAAATGATTCCATGGTTAGCTATGTTTTCCAGCTTCTTGACATTTATTGTGCATGCTACCTTATATTTACCAGTTGTTATTTTACCTTAATACAATTTGGACGTGACATGCATGGGGTTTAACCAAAATCTAAATGTAGCTATCAGAAACATCGGTTTGCATTAAAGCTAGCCGTAAACCACACTTCAGCTGCTAGTGTTAGCAAACACTAGCCAATCTGAGAACAGTCTGTTAACATGAACTGACATTTGCAAGCCTCTTATTTGGTAGCAAATGTGTGCATGATTCCATGATAAACCAGAGTTATTGCATTAGTTATGTTTTCCAGATTCTTGTCATTTATTGTACATGCTACCTCATACTTTCCATGTCAGCGCTGGCGCAGCAACATTGGTTTGCATATTCTAAGCTAGCCATAAACCCACCCACCTTTGGCTGCTACATGCCCAGTGTTAGCATACGCTAGCCAGTCAATATTTCCAAGCACAGACAGACGTCACACTTTAAATCATCCTATTCCTACCTGTTGCCTTTCAACATCCACTTATTTAGCTGTTGTCGCATCCCTTGACACGCCGTCTCCTTTTCCCTCTTTCTTTTTCTATTTTCTGCCCCCGACCGCTTTTTTGGTTTATCCATGATTTCTTTTTGACGTTAACTCACAACGAGCGCCTGCTCCTCAGTGTTCACGGCGTCCCTGCTCGTGCTCCCTCCTCTATGTCAAAATTCTATGATGGAATCTTATGAGATAGGGCGCCCTTCTCTAGCATATTACTCCTCTAAAATGTTTTAAAACCTTAAGGAAATGCAGAAACTATTTAGAAACATAAAGAAAATACCATTTTATTTTTATTTAATTTAATTTTTTTTTTTTACCATCGCTTGTTGGGCGCCCCCACTGGTGTGGCGCCCCTATGCGTCGCATATAGTGCATACCCACTTTTTGCGCCACTGGGGAGAGGTCTGAGGATTTAAACATTAAACTAAATTATTATTATTTAAATATATTTATTATGCAACACTCGCAACCCGACCCGCATCATCTTTGTTTTACCCAGAACCGAACCCGGAAAAAAGCGTTTGAAAAAATACCACCCGCAAATCACCTTTTTTGCGGGTCACCCGTCGCCCGATGCAGGACTCTGGCGTGTGCTCAGTCAGGACAGCATGAACTGATACACTGGGTCAAAGTTACGGGCTTTTGAAAATATTTCCCCAACATATAGCACATTTAAAATAACCTCAGTTGACCAAAGTGCTCTACAGGGAGCTAAATAAACACAATAGAATAACACAGTTCTATGTGTGTTGTGTAACGTACCGTCTCCGAGGAAGAACAGGATGTTTTTGGCCACGTTGGTGTTCAGCTTCCTGTCCAGAACCGACTGTAAAGTGACCCGAGCCTGAGACCTCCAGAACTCCGGGTTCTCCTCCTGAACTGGATCACAAATAATAGCATTAATGATACAAATATATATTAAACAGGGGGAAGAAGCTGCGTTTGGTTACCATACTGCAGAAATCATTTATCTTTGCCGATGGCTTTTATTAAATCAGATTTATATCTTCTTATAATAACTGTATTTAAGGTTTTTTTTTCAAATGTTTTTTCCATGTCTTTTTAATCTATACATTTTTTTCTAAAGCACTTATCCATACCTTCATTTATAGTAATAAAGTTTATTTTGAAAATGGTGAAGAGGATCCATGTTCAATTCAAAGTCACTTTTAATCTCAATAATGTGATTTTAATGCACTATAAAACATATTACAAGGTATAACAACTCAAGAAATAAAAATATTATATGTTCCTTTCAAAGACATGTCAGTAAGGGACCAGACACAGATGAACTATTAAGTTACCTGCATGACTAGGTCTGCACAATTCAATTATAATGTTATAAAAGCGTAAAACTGACAATATCCAAACAGTCTCTTCTTTGTAAAGGTCTTCTTAAAAAATCACAATATCATAACTTGTAATGTACTTTTGAACCATGATAATGCATCTTATCAGAATTGCAATATCAGTTCCTAATAATCACTATTAGTTTGTTTTACTTGTACAGCCCCTACCTGACCTTATAAGTCATTATACATTAACATGTCAGGATAACAACCTCCATCTCAACGTCAGCAAAACAAAGGAGCTGATTGTGGATTACAGGAAGCAGCAGAGAGAGGGACACGCCCCCATCGCCATCAAGGGGACTAAGGTGGAGAGAATCAGCAGCTCCAGGTTCCTCGGGGTCCACATCACTGATACCTGACATGCGCTCTGCACTGAGGACCTGACATGGGCTCATCACTGAGGACCTGACATGGGCTCATCACTGATGACCTGACATGGGCTCTGCACTGAGGACCTGACATGGACTCATCACTGAGGACCTGACATGGACTCTTCACTGAGGACCTGACATGGACTCTGCACTGAGGACCTGACATGGACTCTGCACTGAGGACCTGACATGGGCTCTGCACTGAGGACCTGACATGGGCTCTTCACTGAGGACCTGACATGGACTCTTCACTGAGGACCTGACATGGGCTCTGCACTGAGGACCTGACATGGGCTCTTCACTGATACCTGACATGGGCTCTGCACTGAGGACCTGACATGGGCTCTGCACTGAGGACCTGACATGGGCTCTTCACTGATACCTGACATGGGCTCTGCACTGAGGACCTGACATGGGCTCTGCACTGAGGACCTGACATGGACTCTTCACTGAGGACCTGACATGGACTCTGCACTGAGGACCTGACATGGGCTCTGCACTGAGGACCTGACATGGACTCTTCACTGAGGACCTGACATGGACTCTTCACTGAGGACCTGACATGGACTCTGCACTGAGGACCTGACATGGACTCTTCACTGAGGACCTGACATGGACTCTTCACTGATACGTGACATGGACTCTTCACTGAGGACCTGACATGGACTCTTCACTGATACCTGACATGGACTCTTCACTGATACCTGACATGGGCTCTGCACTGAGGACCTGACATGGGCTCTTCACTGAGGACCTGACATGGACTCTTCACTGAGGACCTGACATGGACTCTTCACTGAGGACCTGACATGGGCTCTGCACTGAGGACCTGACATGGACTCTTCACTGATACCTGACATGGGCTCTTCACTGAGGACCTGACATCTGCACACCACCACCATCACCGAAACAGCTCGATAGCGGCTCTTCTTCCTCCGCAGGCTGAGGAGGTTCAACATTGGCTCCAGGATACTCTGCAGCTTCTACAGATGCTCCATAGAGAGGATCCTGACCTTCAGGTGCTCCATAGAGAGGATCCTGACCTACAGGTGCTCCATAGAGAGGATCCTGACCTTCTACAGGTGCTCCATAGAGAGGATCCTGACCTTCAGGTGCTCCATAGAGAGCATCCTGACCTTCACGTGCTCCATAGAGAGGATCCTGACCTTCTACAGGTGCTCCATAGAGAGCATCCTGACCTTCAGGTGCTCCATAGAGAGCATCCTGACCTTCTACAGGTGCTCCATAGAGAGCATCCTGACCTTCAGGTGCTCCATAGAGAGGATCCTGACCTTCTACAGGTGCTCCATAGAGAGGATCCTGACCTACAGGTGCTCCATAGAGAGCATCCTGACCTTCAGGTGCTCCATAGAGAGCATCCTGACCTTCTACAGGTGCTCCATAGAGAGGATCCTGACCTACAGGTGCTCCATAGAGAGCATCCTGACCTTCTACAGGTGCTCCATAGAGAGGGTCCTGACCTTCAGGTGCTCCATAGAGAGGGTCCTGACCTTCAGGTGCTCCATAGAGAGCATCCTGACCTTCTACAGGTGCTCCATAGAGAGCATCCTGACCTTCAGGTGCTCCATAGAGAGCATCCTGACCTTCAGGTGCTCCATAGAGAGTATACTGACCTTCAGGTGCTCCATAGAGAGGACCCTGACCTTCAGGTGCTCCATAGAGAGCATCCTGACCTTCAGGTGCTCCATAGAGAGCATCCTGACCTTCAGGTGCTCCATAGAGAGCATCCTGACCTTTAGGTGCTCCATAGAGAGCATCCTGACCTTTAGGTGCCCCATAGAGAGCATCCTGACCTTCTACAGGTGCTCCATAGAGAGCATCCTGACCTTCAGGTGCTCCATAGAGAGCATCCTGACCTTCAGGTGCTCCATAGAGAGGATCCTGACCTTCAGGTGCTCCATAGAGAGGATCCTGACCTTCAGGTGCTCCATAGAGAGCATCCTGACCTTCAGGTGCTCCATAGAGAGCATCCTGACCTTCTACAGGTGCTCCATAGAGAGGATCCTGACCTTCAGGTGCTCCATAGAGAGTATCCTGACCTTCAGGTGCTCCATAGAGAGCATCCTGACCTTCTACAGGTGCTCCATAGAGAGGGTCCTGACCTTCAGGTGCTCCATAGAGAGGGTCCTGACCTTCAGGTGCTCCATAGAGAGGGTCCTGACCTTCAGGTGCTCCATAGAGAGCATCCTGACCTTCTTCAGGTGCTCCATAGAGAGCATCCTGACCTTCTACAGGTGCTCCATAGAGAGCATCCTGACCTTCAGGTGCTCCATAGAGAGTATACTGACCTTCAGGTGCTCCATAGAGAGGACCCTGACCTTCAGGTGCTCCATAGAGAGCATCCTGACCTTCAGGTGCTCCATAGAGAGGATCCTGACCTTCAGGTGCTCCATAGAGAGCATCCTGACCTTCTACAGGTGCTCCATAGAGAGCATCCTGACCTTCAGGTGCTCCATAGAGAGGATCCTGACCTTCTACAGGTGCTCCATAAAGAGCATCCTGACCTTCTACAGGTGCTCCATAGAGAGCATCCTGACCTTCAGGTGCTCCATAGAGAGTATACTGACCTTCTACAGGTGCTCCATAGAGAGCATCCTGACCTTCAGGTGCTCCATAGAGAGGACCCTGACCTTCAGGTGCTCCATAGAGAGGATCCTGACCTTCAGGTGCTCCATAGAGAGCATCCTGACGTTCAGGTGCTCCATAGAGAGGGTCCTGACCTTCTACAGGTACACCATAGAGAGCATCCTGACCTTCTACAGGTGCTCCATAGAGAGCATCCTGACCTTCAGGTGCTCCATAGAGAGCATCCTGACCTTCAGGTGCTCCATAGAGAGCATCCTGACCTCCTACAGGTGCTCCATAGAGAGTATACTGACCTTCTACAGGTGCTCCATAGAGAGGATCCTGACCTTCAGGTGCTCCATAGAGAGCATCCTGACCTTCAGGTGCTCCATAGAGAGCATCCTGACCTTCTACAGGTGCTCCATAGAGAGTATACTGACCTTCTACAGGTGCTCCATAGAGAGCATCCTGACCTTCAGGTGCTCCATAGAGAGCATCCTGACCTTCAGGTGCTCCATAGAGAGTATACTGACCTTCAGGTGCTCCATAGAGAGGGTCCTGACCTTCTACAGGTGCTCCATAGAGAGGATACTGACCTTCAGGTGCTCCATAGAGAGGGTCCTGACCTTCTACAGGTGCTCCATAGAGAGTATACTGACCTTCAGGTGCTCCATAGAGAGGGTCCTGACCTTCAGGTGCTCCATAGAGAGGATCCAGACCTTCTACAGGTGCTCCATAGAGAGCATCCTGACTGGCTGCATCACGGCCTGGTACGGCAGCTGCACCGCCCTCAATCGTAAGGCTTTACAGAGGGTGGTGAAAACTGCACAGAACATCACCAGGACGGAGCTGCCATCCATGGAGGACCTTTACTCCCAGCGGCTCAGGAAGAAGGCCCTCAGGATTATAAAAGACCCCCATCACCCCAAACCACAAACTGTTCAGTCTGCTGCTGTCTGGCAGGCGCTACCGCAGCATCCGGACTAAAACCACCAGACACAGGGACAGCTTCATCCCACAGGCATTAGGACTGTTAAACACCTGAACTGTTGAAACAATTTCATAACATTCATCTGCTACTTAGAAATTATTTACCTATTATCTAATATATCATTCCAATAACTTGTATATAGACTCGTATTGCTCTATTCCTCTTCTTTTTCTTCTCACTTTTTTAAAGACTATTTTTCTTTTTGTATTACTTTTAATATAGTATATTTTAATATCTTTTTTATATTGTCTGCTTATCTGTATTATTGTGTTGCATTGTTGGAGAAGCCTGTGACCTAAGATTTTCAACAACATAATGACTCTGTAGCTCTGTTAGTTTGACAATAAAGAACCTTGAACCTTGAACCTTCAACATGTTGTTATACAGCAAAATGTGTTATAAATGAATGCATGTACCTAGAAGTAAATGTATGTAGAAGTTAATATAAGTACCTAGATGTGTTTATTTTGTCATGTATGCTTTGTGAATCATTTCTTTATATTTATGAATGCATGTAATAATAATGAATTGTTCTCACCTTTAGCGCTACATGAGGAAAAGGCCAGCAGCAGGAAGAGAGCGGCGAGTTTAGACTCCATGTTCAGGAGAGAGATCCTCCAACAGAGATCACTTCCTCCACTAATAACCTCTCAATACCTGAAGCTGCAGATCACCTGAAGCAACGCATCATAAATGCATCACCTCGACCTTTGGCGACTGTGATAAGTGGAACTAACTTTACTGGTTTGTATACTCGCAGGCAGAGATGGCAAAAGTACAAACATCCTTTACTCAAGTAGAAGTACAGATACTCGTGTTTAAAGTACTCTGGTGAAAGTTGAAGTACTGACTAAACTTCTTTACTCAAGTCAAAGTAAAGAGGTTTTGAAATGTACTTCAGTAAAAAGTACCCATAACTAGCAGCTGTTTTAAAGAGTACCTGACCTCCCTTTATATTAATAGAATAATAATGTCATTGTTAGCTAATGAATGTTTCCATGGTGACCAACGGCAACATGACAACGTTTCCATTGGTCCCTCTTCTTTAGAGAAGACCAGGAAATGATGGATACACGGATCGTGTTCAAATCAATAGGCACGCAATGACTCTAAATAATAATGATCACGCCACCAAACACACATTCAGACTAAAGGAACCAGCCTGTTTGGAAAATGAGAGAAGTAGAAAGTACAGGTATTTGTGTTCAACATGTAAGAAGTAGAAAGTACAGGTATTTGAGTTCAACATGTAAGAAGTAGAAAGTACAGGTATTTAGGTTCAAAATGTAAGAAGTAGAAAGTACAGGTATTTGTGTTCAACATGTAAGAAGTAGAAAGTACAGGTATTTAGGTTCAAAATGTAAGAAGTAAAAAGTACAGGTATTTGTGTTCAACATGTAAGAAGTAGAAAGTACAGGTATTTGTGTTCAACATGTAAGAAGTAGAAAGTTCAGGTATTTGGGTTCAAAATGTAAGAAGTCAAAGTAAAAAGTGGTCAGAAAAATAAGTAGTGGAGTAAAGTACTGATACCAGAAAAATGTACTTAAGTTCAGTAACAAAGTATTTGTGCTCTACTACTTCCCTCCTCTGGTAGCAGGTTTATTTACCCATAATGCTTGCAGCAGTAGTTGGATTCTAGCCAAACAACTGGTATAAAAAGGTGTATAAATGCACTCACACAGGTAAATGATTGAAATAGAGTTAATTTGATGTCAGAATTAAAAGAAAGTGTGTTGAATATAAGCATTACATTAATTAATTATTGACATTTAAAGCTCTAATGATAAGAGTTTATTAAGGGAATGATGTATAACGCCGTGCTAAAGATCAAATGCTAGTGAATGTGGAAGCTGTGGAAAGAGAGAGAGTGTGTGTGTGTGTGTGTGTGTGTGTGTGTGTGTGTGTGTGTGTGTGTGTGTGTGTGTGTGTGTGTGTGTGTGTGTGTGTGTGTGTGTGTGTGTGTGTGAGAGATATCTTATCATAAAGGGACTGTATCTGACAGATAATGCATCAGGGACTTGTTATGCAAGACACACACGCACGCACGCACGCACACACACACACACACACACACACACACACACACACACACACACACACACACACACACACACACACCATGTTTTCTTTTGATTTATCGTCCAGATGTTCTCAATTTCTGGCAGTGATGATGTCACAGGTCACATGACGTGTTTTCCTTCTCTTTCAGCAGGTACCTTGAGTCACTCTGATAATGAGACAGTTATTAGAGATGATTTGGTTCATTAATGTAATAAGAAAGGCCATGATGACGGACTGTGGTCATTGATTATAAACAGCATTAATCACTCTTAATGGAAGCAGGAAGAGACACTAAGAACAACACACAAACACACACGTCTTAAGGCCCCTACACACCGAGCTGACACCAAAGAACCCGACTGCTGTGTCGCCTCACGTCTCCTGCGTCTTGGCCAACAGTCGCACTGGAACACACCGCAAAGACTTCAGCCGACGGCCAAGTAGCACGGACGTCATCGCCGAAGAACTGTTCCAATGTCCAGGATACTTGGAATTCTACAGCGGCCGGCGTACTTCGTAGGGAGAAATTTTGAGCCTGCACATGTGTAGACTCCACGGTCTTAAAATCCCCACAATGCTTTGCGCACGGACCAATTTCCCCAAATCTGTGGTGGAAATTGTAAGGTGGGGCCTCTCATAAGACGCACACCTGCACACTTGCTCGCCTGTTCCACTCTTCGTTTTCAAAATGCCAGGAAGTATTCTTGCCTCGCTTCTGAAGCAAGTGACTCGGAAGACATGTGCTACTAAGCAAGCGTACTCGACATTGAGAAACACCCTCTGGCTCAGGCCTTTCACTCCTCCAGTACCGGTGTTGTGTCAAATTATGCACCCCCGTCGTGAAATGCACCCCCTGGCCTGCCGTAAAAAGCACCCCCCCACAAAAAAGATGCTTCTATTAATCCCACCCTCAAGCACTTGATGTAAAAATAAACAATACATTGTAAAGCACAAGTATACAGACAGCACGTCTCAATTAAATAAAAACATATATTATATAAAAAATGAACTGAAAAACAAGTGACGAATGAATGCAAAATCCAGGATTCGACAACCCAACCATCAAAAAGACAACATAGAATAGCGGACTGTACGTTCAAATGCACGTTCCGGTGTCAAGGGGTGCATTTCACGATGGGGGTGCATCATTTGACACAACACCGGCAGCCAGGTGTCCTCAATCAACGCTGATAGGGAGGAAGGGAGACCGTTAAAGGTTCATGCACACACAACAGGAGAGAATGAGGCAGGGGTCGTCACATGAGCCTCATCCCAATACCCCTCCTCGACTCCTCTCTTCCCCTCCTCCGGGACTTGACCCGGAAATCGATCAAGACAAGCCATTTTGAAAGACGTCCCAATAGCTGAAATGCACACGGAGGAGCCGAGGAGGGGTGAGGGAGGAGGGGTGCGGGAGGAGACGAAAGGGAGGATACACGCGAGCAGACTACGCGGAGGTGTTTTCACTACTCGCGTATAAAAGCCCCGCCCCCACCTTCACAGCTGGTCGATTTCAACAGAGGAAAACTGACAACTGGAAGATGAGTGGAAAAGTGTCACATAAATGCATAAGTGCTCACAGCTCCGTGGGAATTATGATGTGCAATTCATTTCTAAAAGGTTTTCACATTACTATAATTATATTTTGATTTAAATGTAGGCTACATTTTACACCAAAACGGAACACAAAAGCAGGACCAACCATCATACATTGAATTCCTTGACTAACAAGAGAAAGATTCATTCATTTAAATAAATATTTAACAACAAATGGGCCGGTTCTAAGGGGTTATTCAGTTAAGCCCGATGAGAGGGTATATCATTAACAGACGACGTTTAAGAGTGACGTTTGAGTGAACGAGGACATCCCAATTAATACCTGAGGACTCCTCTGTCCTTGCGTCACCGTTTGAATGGTGATATACACAGTGATAGATGTTAAGGACTAACGTTTATAATAAATACATTTGTATTGATTTTAAGATCTTTTCATAGTACAATCAATCATATGTATTGGGATCATTTGTATTAATGTGGACCGGAGGGAGAGGGTGACGAACATAAATGTTACTTCACTTCATAAAGCACACAGCAACAGCATCAGAGCGCCGTGCAGAGTCTCTAGAGGAGTCCATCGTTCTTATTAAACATCCATGTTGTAGTCCGCTGTATAGAAAACTGTAGTTTCCATAGTTTCCCAACAGCAGCAGACGCACATTTATGACGTCCACTGGCGCATCATAAACACGTTGGATAGTGAAAGTGCAGTTGGATTCTCTAAAGCACTCTCCTAAGTCCTTTTGAATTCTCCTATCCACTATCCCTTAACCCTGTGACGTTTCACACAGAGGTCAAGGGATAGACGATAGGACTATTCGACTGCAACCCATATATCTCCTTGGATTTCTGATATTGTAAAAGTATATATTTGTCTGGTTTCAGTGGCTGCATTAAAGTGATATTATCAGACATGCTTATTTACGTAGCTATTATTTCCGTAGTACTAAAGTTAATAACCTAGAGTATCCCTGCAACATCAATATTAATTATGCATGAGGAGAATTCTCACTTTTGTCGGCCTGCTTTGCTTTTACTGATTTTAAACTCGGGATTTTTTCACTTGTCATGAACCAGGAGGCACACTTCTTCAAAATGACTGATATGCTGTCATCGATGCAGGTGAAGGAACCGACACACACACACACACACACACACACACACACACACACACACACACACACACACACACACACACACACACACACACACACACACACACACAACACACACACACACACACACACACACACACACACACACACACACACACACACACACACACACACACACACACACACACACAGCCATCTGCTGCAGAGTTATGATTCATGATGGTGATGTAAGCTCAGTACTTCACTGGACCTGGTGGTGTGTGTGTGTGTGTGTGTGTGTGTGTGTGTGTGTGTGTGTGTGTGTGTGTGTGTGTGTGTGTGTGTGTGTGTGTGTGTGTGTGTGTGTGTGTACATTTCCGTATTACAAAATGTTCACAGGTATTTGTAAGTGATTAAAACTGATCAATAATATATAGTGTTTGGAAATAACTCAGTACACTTACTTAAGGAACGTTTTTTAATACTTGTACGTTACGTTTGCCATTTTATGTTTACTCTATACTTCCTTTTCACTACAATTCAGAAGAAAGGGTTGGACCTTTGATTCCTCTTTATTTATTTGACAACATTAGATCCTTTGTTTAGGTCCATCTTATAGTGCTTTAAGATTTGTATTCGCTAAAGATGTGGACACATTTTCATCAAACACTGGCTTTTTTCAAATATGAAATGCTAAAAATGACTATTACCTGTAGTTACTATACTTTCAGAAGATATGCAGAATCTGCACAGTATGTAGAACTCATAGTAAATGTGGGAAGTACAGTGCAACGGCGCCATCTAGTGTTTGACTGAAGGGAGACAAAGAGATGTGTCTCCCTTTCCATACCATACTTTTATGTATGTACTGTACTCGGATGTGGAAGAATTGCTTAGATATTTTACTTGAGTATAAAGTAGAAATACTTAAGTGTGAAAGTACTCTGTTACAAGTCAAAGTCCTGCATTGAAAAGCACAAAAGTATTCGCAACAAAATACAGTATAGTTAAAGTACCAAAAATAAAAGTACTTATTGTGTGTAATGTCCTATTTCAGAATTTGTACTAATAATGTGTCCGTCACAGCTGATAAAAGTGGAGCTACTTTCAGTTGGTTTATACACTGCTGGATGTTTTAACCTATAATTATATATCATAGTTTATTAATTAGTTTATTTGTATTAACTAATTATCTGAATCTGTTAAGTAACTCATAATTAATTTTGTAAAATACATTTAGTGGAATGAAAATTACATTAGAGTAGTACTTAGATCCTTTAATTCAGTAAAAGTAGAAACAGATCTTATAATTATCCATTACAAGTAAAAGTCCTGAATTAAAAATGTAACTTAAAGTACACAAGCTAAATCTAATCAAAAGTACTCAATATGCTCAACATAATACACAAGATCCTATGCACACCAAAAACGTTTGTTTATTTTTAAGGTTGAAGGTGGGGTACTGGGGTAGGTAAGTTTGAGAAACCGGCTCGAGATACACTTCTTCTTATATTCCATGGAATGCTCTTAACATCCCGATAGCAATGAATATCTGAAGTGCTTTGACAAAAAATCCATGAAAATTCATCTGTGGAAGCCGTGGCGCTGTAAAAGCACTACCAATCAGGCTAAAATGATTGGATGGCCTACCTTCCTGTCAGCCTTCCATCTGTGCACAAACTTATCTCGTGCCCTCATTGGTCATGTGCGCGTTTGTGTGTGTTGGAGGAGGGGCTCTGTGAGGAAGTCTGAAGGAAGTGGCAGATTTTTTCCGGCTGTGTATTTTCAAATTCTAGCGCACTCGAGCTGGTTTCTCCAAAATGACCTACCCCACTTTTAAATAAGTTAAATAAAAATGAAAAACATCTGAAAGTGTTTTGGATGGCCCGGCCTCAGTTCACACACACGTTGCAATTAGACATAATATCCTGCAAATGTTTCTTCAACGTTCAACAGCTGTGCACAGAAGGAGCTACTCAGAGCGTTTGAACCCCATTATGAGCAGATGTAGATACATGCGACTGAGCAGAGCCGGCCCGACCCATTAAGCGACATAAGCGGCCGCTTAGGGCCCCGCAGCCACTAAAGGGCCACCTAGCAAAAAAAAATCTAAATGAAAGAAAATCAGTACACCGTCGCCGTGATAAGTATGTTTCATTAATTTTGTTAATATGCCTAGATTGCCTACTCTCAAATTCATGTATTATATTACTGAATCAATAATATAATACATTAACCGTGCTTTACCTGAACCTCATCATGACACTAGAGAGGACGGCAGGATTGTAATTTCCCGTGTTCAGTGAATGCAACAGAGGTAAGACACCAGACCAACCTGAGAGTTGAATGGAAATAAACATGTCTTATTGGCTGACAGGTACCTATCCTGTGATAGGTAAAAAAGACGAAAATTCTCAAGTGGTGGCTCACACAACAACCCCAGAGCCACAGGTAAACAAGGCATGTAAATGTCAGTAAACGTCCAAGTTATGTAAGCAAAGCATAAATTACAGCTACGTTGACGTTACTTTGAATCGCGGGGGTAAGCTAAACCGTTAGCAAGTAGCTATAGCTAATATTAAAATATAAACACTAGTATAAACACTTTGTCAATCTAAATGTAATCTTTTTTTGTGTTACCTGTGGGGGTGTAACGGTTCACAAACATTTCGGTTCGGTACGTACCTCGGTTTTTAGCTCACGGTTCGGTACGTTTTCGGTACAGCAGAAAAAATTACAACAAACAATCAAATATTTTTGGTTTTTTTTAAATTATTATTAAACTGTGAATAATGTATTCACTCAAATAAATACAAAATATAATAAAATGAACATTAAGGTGCAGCATTTGGATGAACTGAAATAATCTGTATTTGAACTGAACTGTACTCGTACCTAAGCAGCCAGTTTGACATTAGGACTTGCTTGTCATTGTATTTTCATGTTTTTTTAAAGAGAAATGAACTTGTCCACATTGCTTGCTGAAAGGGCAGATCTGCTGGCACTAACAATGTCTCCTGCTGTGGAGAACACCCTCGCTAGGGACAGAGGTAGCAGATACAGCCAGGTAGCGCTTTGCTAACATGGCAACATAAGGATATTTGGCGTTTGTAATAGCTTTGGCTCGGTCTGAACTTTCTGCGTGTGGTGGAGGCTTAAATGCTAGTGGGAGTGGGGTTTGCACTTCAGTCTTTTTTCTTTTGGTACCGGTGATATTCACGTTCGGGTGATGCCTTTTCAAATGAGTGTGCACGTTTGATGTATTGCCAGCCGCGTAACCAATTTTAGTTGAACAATGCCGACAAACAGCTTTGGTTCCACCTGTCTTTGTCCGTCATCCTTGTACGTAACTGCAAAACCAAAATGTTCCCAAACCGGAGACTTCAATGATGCTCGAGGATTTTCGAGCTGAACTTCATCTGTGTTCGCCATTTTGACGGTTCCTCAAATTACTGACTACATTTGAACGCATCCCCTGAGATTCCTTCCAAAAAGTTTTTCACGTTCTCAATTTTTTACATTTAACGTTATATTCGTTCGGTACACTTCGGTACACACGTGTACCAAAGCCAAGTGTACCGAAGCGAAGGGCCCGTACCGAATAATTTCGTAGGCTAAGGGGTGGGACATCTCCTCACAACAGAGCCGGCCAGCAAACCAATCAGACAAGCATTTTTTGGGTAAAAAAAAACTACTTTATTCAAATCCTGAATGTTACAAAATTACTCCTGTAAGTCATGCCATGCCCTGAACACTCATTGAATAAAACATCGACCCAATTTCTCCGGTCAATGACGGGACAGTTTCAAAAGTGACAAAAGAATGTTCCACACATTTAAAAACATTTAAACAATTAAACAATGTTTACCCAGGATTCAGGCACATTCCCTAGCTTGTAAAATGCGGTGATGCGCCCTGGAGGTATCAGACTATTTAAAACATGTATACCCAGGATTCAATCACTTTTTCTGGCTTGTATAGTGCTGTGAAGCAGCCTGTTCTCTGGGTAAACTCTGTCCATTTGAATATCAGTTTATGCAGTCAAATGGACGCTCAAATTAAAACAGTTTAATGCACTTTTAACACTCATGTGCGGTGCCCATGATTCAAGCTGCTTTCCTGGGTTCTAAAGTGCTGTCAAGTGCCCTGGAAGTGCCACACCATTTAAACAATGTTCACCCATGATTCAAGCTGCTTTCCTGGGTTCTAAAGTGCTGTGAAGCAGCCTGTTCTCCGACTAAAGTCTGGGCGGGAGAGCAATCTGCTGCGTGGAGCTCCCTGGCTCCACTCTCCTCCTATTTACAACACTTTTGCCAACGTTTCAAACACTTTTCAGACACTATTCCTGGCTTAAAAAGCGATGTGCATCACCCTGGATCTCTGCATATGTGCCTGTGAGTCTGAGACCCTGCTAACAGCAGTGATTCTGCTGTTTTTTCCATTTGACTGCATAAAGTGAGCGTCCATTTGACTGCATGAAGTGACAGTCAAATGGACAGAAATCTGTCCATTTGACTGTCACTTTATGCAGTCAAATAGACGCTCTAATTAAAACAGTTTAATGCACTTTTAACACTCATGTGCCAATGATTCAAGCTGCTTTCCTGGGTTCTAAAGTGCTGTCAAGTGCCCTGGGTAATAGAGGGGGGGTGGTGTGCCCTGGGTGTGTGGGTCCCTGGGTCTCTGTGGGTGTCTGTGAGTCTCACACCCTGCTTCTCCGGGGTGCTGGAGAGTCATTTTCAGGCTCCTCTCCACAATTGTCCCCCTAAAAATAATTTATAATCATTATCTTTGCATTTAAATTATTTATTTTATCATTAATATGGTTCCCTAACAACCTGTACGGATACAACTTCCTCACTTCCCCTCGCCTGGCTGCCAGCTCCGAGAAGCCTCAGGGAGGTTTGCTCTGCTCCTCGTCTTCAGCCGGGGCCTTCGCTGAGCGCCAGTACCTTTCCAACGGGAGCATGGACACTATGCACATGATCGGCAACAACAGCGGCGGCCAGCAGGGCGGCAGCTCCTGCGATGGACGTCAGTATGGCTGGAACATGGATGTTAGCTTGGACATACCCCAGATAAGGCACTTCTTGACCACCAGCGCCCTCTATGTCCAAAATATCTTGAATAGGGAAGATTCGTCGATGTGAGAGATGGTTTTCATGAAATGACTTTGAAATTGTATTCACTTGGGGACCGGAATCAAGAAGGCTTACACACTGACCTCCTTCAATAGTGACAGTTGCTGTACACTTGGGGCCGACCAATCCTCTTGGAAGAAGAACATCAGATGACTGAGTTGAAGAATTATTTTGACTTGTAACTGTTTCTGTTTCTTGATTTTGTATGGGACATTTCAGTTCATCACTGGGTGCAGCGATTCCCTCCACGGCGACCCGGTCTAGTTTAAATGGCCGAATTTGCTCTGCCATTCCTTTTGCCTTGCCTTCAACTCATTGTATTTCTGATCTACCAAGGGGTTTATTTGGTGCATTTTCGCAATGTCTTGCTATGTGGCCATCATTGCCACATTTAAAACAGAACCAAGCCCTTGGCCTGGGAGGATGTGTTGCTGCTTGCTGCGCTTGAAGATCTGCTGCTGCTTTAGCACGGGGATATTCCTGGCCTGGATTTGGGTTGTATTGCTGTGTTCTTTGATCTTTCTTCTTGCTGAGTTGCATTTTTAGTTCAGCCACCTGCTTCCTTAAATCTTCTGTTTCTGTCATGTACTTCTAGAGTACATTAGCATTTGCATCATCAGGAAAAACCTCTGGGACAAGCTGCATATTCACAGATGATTTTGTTCCCCCAAAATGACGATGCATACGATCAAGCTTAGAAGCTCTCCTATCTTCTTCTGTACGCAACTGCAGTAAGAAGTCTGAAAAGTCAGGTGGTGTTGCAGAGTTAATTTCTTGCTGTAATGCCAGAAGAAGTGACTGATCCCAACATCCACGACGAAACTGTCTCAACAAGTGTCTGTTTGCTTCTGCATTTGAAATGCCACCTCTCTGTATAGCTGTGTTCAGCAATGCTTGCAGTCGCTGCAGAAACTCAGAGGCTTTCTCTCCTGTGTTTTGTTGTGTGCCAAGAAACCTTGCAAAGATCTCTTCCCCATCCTCAACTAACCCATATGCTGAGTCGAGAAGTTTGACATAATCACGGGGAGTTGCATGTGGACCTAGCTGTCTTACTAAGCTAGAAGCGGGTGGAAGCAGGCTCTCCAAGATCTTACGTCGCTGGATATCAACAGTGGGGTTACCATGCATCATAAGCTCCACATGGAGAGACCATGTCTCAAAGTCCACTTCATTTGGGGGCTTAGGATCTCTTCCTGAGAAAGGACGAAGCCATTTGGATCCTGGATTTGATGCATTGGAGCCATCATTCTTAATAACATGCTCTACGATGATCCTTTGAATCTCAGGGGGATTGACAATGCTGTTGTCTGATGCTGCTTTGTTGAATGGATGAGCTTGCTGCAATGATTTTTTCCTACCTCTAGCTTTGGAGGCAAGTTCTGGAGAAGCACCTTGAGTAAGCTTGGTGTGTCTGCGTATCAAAGGGGTCCTACTGTAATCAGAGTCTGCATCACTCAGAGACTGAGCTGTCATTCTGATGCAAGAGTTCTGCACGGGGTCTGTGATGTTTTGCAAGCTCTATCTACACGCCACATCATCTCAGGGTCTGCTATACTTGGGAAACACTGTGGAAGGCTAGGTGCTAGGTCTAGAAAAGATTCCTCAGACTCAAATTCCACTAAAGCTTTAACACCACTGCCTTGCCCTGTCTGCCTCACCCTTAGCACTTTGTTAACAGGCCCAAAGGGTAAACAGAATTCAGCCATCTGGTCATCAGTAGCTGTTGCTGTAATACCTTCAATATACACAGACTTCTTAACATTAACACCATATTCTTGCTCAGAAGTCATAGTTAAATGAATTGATAAACAGTTTCTAAACAGACGAGACATTTGAATAACAGATTAAGAAAAGAAAAATGATTGTATGAATTAATATATCTACCAGCAAAAATGTAAAAGGTTTTTCCAATTATTCAATTCAAACCACTCCTCCTGGCTAGCTCGCCAAATAACGTAACACTTCTATGTACTAGGTTGCTTTCAATGAGGAGTAGAAGATCATATAAATAGAAAAAAACAATATTCAATTAATATAGCTGGCATTTTATTAATCATTCATACAACACTTTCACAAACCCCTCATCCACCCCAGTGATACCCAATCTGCTATCATGGACAAAACAACAATAATCAAACCCGGGTAGTCTGCAGCTTCTCTATAGCAATCCAATGACTATCAGTCCTCCTTCTGGTGAGTGGAATCCTTTATAATTCTTTCTCTGGTGAGGAAAAGACAAAAACTGCAGCTCCAAAAACGTTCGTCGGTTCTGCTAGTTCCTGGTTCCCCGGAGCATCAAAAAAGCACATCATCAAACAATTCGAACACTGCCCACACTCTTACGGCCCGTCCACACTATAGCTTCAAAAAAAGCTTGGAGCTGGGCGTGTCTGAAGCTTGGGGATTTTATTCGAGCACCGCAACCAACAACCAATCACATGAATGTCCCGCCCCCAGCATACAAAGCAAAAAACCCCGGGGATTTTATGCGAGCAATATATATATATATATATATATATATATATATATATATATATATATATATATATATATATATATATATAAACTCCCCAAACAGGCGAAAACCTACCAGTTTCACCCACTGTCTATGTATACTGGTACATTTTCATTTACAAAGCCATGTTGGATAAACTACCATCTTATATCTGCTCCCTGATCTCTCGGCGAATTTGAAAGTAGTTATTGCCTGAGATCTCATGCTGTGGTTTTATTAAATGTGCCAAGTGCTAGGACTGCCTTAGGGAAGAAAGCTTTTAGATGTGCAGCTCCACTAACTTGGAACACTCTGCAAAAATAATGGAAAATTACCAATCTGGTACAACTACATGTTTTTAAAGCTCGGTTGGATGCTACACAATCAGATGCTGTTGGTACCTGTACATGTGGATAGATATGTAAATTGTAATCCCTATCGTTGTTGCTGTATGATGTCCTTTTGTTGTTCTGTTGTTTATGTTTTTATGTCTTCATGTGGAACCTACTGCTGCAGGTCTCCCTTGAAAAAGAGATCAATGATCTCAATGGGATTTCACCTGGATAAATAAAGGTTTTGAATTGAATTGAATTATTGGATAGGGTAATCATTTCATAATTAACCCTGAAAGCAGAAGTCTGGGGCAAACAATTGCAAGTCTCTTCAGTGTGCATGTCACAAAATGATTTAAAAGAAAAGCCACATTCTGTAAAAACAGAAGTGACATTTGAAAAAAAAGGAAGCGACATTTTAAAAAGGGAAGTGTTTTCCTATTTTGGTTTGAAAAGTGTTCACCCCCATCTTGTCTGTTGCTTCCTGTCTCTGTGTTCCCTCCTGCCTGATTACCCGATTGCGTTCAGCTTGTGCCCCTGTGTTTTCTCCTCCCTCCTCACCTGTGTCGTGTTTGTTTGATTAGTCCTGTGTGCATTTAGGTTCTGCTTTTTCTGTTAGTCTTTGTGAGATTCTTAATGTTGTTGGAAGGGTTTATGTTCTGAGTGAATTTATGTTTTGTCTTGCCTTGCCTAGTTTTGACTTTGTTTGCCTGGCCTAGTTCTGGAAATAAAGGATTCCTGCTTTCAAACCTATTTTCTGCATTTGGGTCCTGCGTTATCACAGGACAAAGCATTTGGGTCCTGCGTTTTCACAGGACAAAGCTACACACATATATTGATCTCAGAATCTGCAGCAATGCATTTAACAAACCAAGAGTATATAAAGGAGTTCAAATAATCTACACTATGCAATTTGTGCATTCATGCAGCAGTAATATTATTCCTCAAACACATATATAATATGGAACAATATATTACACAGTTAACACTAGAGTACCCAAAACAACCTCACAAGTAAGGTTTTGAATGCAGGATGTTGATTGATTTGTTTTCACTTTGTGGTATTATAATTTGTACTTGCTTGTTTTTAGCTGCTTGTCTATTTTCTAACTTTCTTATACATGTTTTTGGAACTGTCTTACTGTGAGAGCAATTGAAAATAATCTGTACCTGTCCAGGTGATGAGGCTGGTTATGAAACAAAGGGAGGAGCTACAGACAGGAGAGGGTGTTGAAGGGAAAATAGGAAGACAGACTGCCAGACTCCATTTTACACTTCGACAGAGCAGGAGGAGAAAAACAGGGTGAGTGTTAACACCAGGATCTGCTTTTTAACATTATTGCGCAATCTATGCCTGTGAGCGTGCTGCGCGAGTCGAGATTGTGTGTGTGTGTGTGTGTGTGTGTGTGTGTGTGTGTGTGTGTGTGTGTGTGTGTGTGTGTGTGTGTGTGTGTGTGTGTGTGTGTGTGTGTGTGTGTGTGTGTGTGTGTGTGTGTGTGTGTGTGTGTGTGTGTGTGTGTGTGTGTGTGTGTGTGTGTGTGTGTGTGTGTGTGTGTGTGTGTGTGTGTGTGTGTGTGTGTGTGTGTGTCGCACAACTAAGCTGACGGAGAACTAACGTGTCAACGTGCGCCAACGCCTCCATCAATTTGTATTAGGTTGATGTAGAATACAGGCGACGTCACGACGATGTCAGACGTAATAATTAATAAACAGTAGTTTGAGAATATTTGCTGGTGTTGTACTACTCGAGACCGGTATTGGTCTTGTCTTTGTATCGGACCTATAGGACTCGAGATTTTATGTCAAGACTGGTCAAGACCACGGCTGTGGCTGGGGATGGGATGAGGGTCGGGAACCAAAATCCGGTTCCGATTTGGAACAAATAACAATTGTCCGGTCTGGTGATTTATAAGAGTTGTGTCTAGCAGCTCTCTCGCTCTCTCTCTCCCTCCCTCCCTCAAGGTGTGTGTGGGTTTGGGTGTTTCTCATTCACTGTCCCTCAGGTTGTGGCATGTTTCGATGGCCAGTTTATGGCTTGTATATCTTGTGAAAGCAACGCTGGCATAATATGATGTGGCCTGCTGACATGGCCTCTGATAAACACAGAGGACTAAAATAATATGCGTTTAATTCAGCCCAGATGCGGTGACTGCAGGCCAAATCCAGTGGCGGCCGGCCCATAGGGGCGCTAGGGGCGCCGCCCCACCTCTTCCCACATTTAAAAATAAAAATAAAAAATATAATTAAAACAATTAATTTTTTTATTTTTAATGAACAAGGTTAATATTATATAATTGGTATCAGTAAAATGTATAATCTACAATAAAATCTCATTTAAAATTGTTATACGATGTCTAAAGTTACTGATAAGTCACATGTTTCCTGCCTGGCCTTGCCCGTGTATCATTACCCTCTCTCGTCTGGGCGCTAAGAGAGGAGCCCTCAACCAGTGCAGCAGCAGCCACTAGCAGCTGACTGTTGCTATCTGTAAACTATGCCTCCGAAACATAATTTCAGCCAATCAGCGTCGTCAAATCTGATGATCACCGGGCGCCAATGCCAGCGCCTGGTGCAGGGTTATGGCTAGAAAGGATCCGTCTAGTGTAAAACTCTTGAGAGAGTTTGCGAGTCACGTGGCTGAATGTTTACGTTTGACATGCAGCCTTTCAGTTACGATCGTTAACATCAGTGGGCCACAGCAACTGATGGTGAGAAGCTAAACTATCTATTAATTATGTCAATTACAGGCAGTGGTGTAGTCTACGTGATACGCAGGTATACGCCGTATACCCACTAGAAAATGCCAGTGATTTCCGATGCCCTCTTAAAAATGAGCGATGATACATAAAAACATCATTTTGTGACTTCGCTTTCACGCTTTCGCCCCCTTCTGTGTTAATACTTTTGGACGTCTGGGGCTTCCATCGCCTTTGGCCTGTTGCTAAGCAACAGCAACACACTTTGTTCGGCTCTGACAAACCCCACGTTTCTCTAACGTTATCAGAATTTGATCCTTCCATCATTTAAGTTCGCGGAGCGCTAAACAGGAAGCAAACATGAAACGAAAACAGACGAAAATATTTTAATGTTTTCCGAAGTTTTCCCCTATTACCACTACAGAAGAAGAGCCAGGTCAGGCGGCTGTCCTAAAGGTGACAGAGAACGAGCCCGGCGCTACCGCAAATTTACCCGGTAAGTGGAATTAGCATGGTTATCATTAACGTAACAGTAGCTGGAATGTAAGAACAGGCATCCTTGGTTAGAGTGGAGGGACAGAAAGTTAGGTAAATGTCAGCACACATGCAAAGGAAAGCTGATCTAAACAACAGAAATTCATAAAGTCAATGACTATGCAAATGAGAGTTAATTCATGGTCATGTTAAAAGTGCATTTAAAACATTTGCACCATTATATTACTATATGTTAGTTATCAGTAGTTGTCAAATAATTAGCTATTGAAAAAGTGGAAGATTTTTCTCCTTTTATCTGCTTTTCATGCATTTGTTAGCCATGATGTAAATATTGTAAGCAGTTTATTAAATACTTTTGAGTAAATCTTGGCTCTTTTCTGCAGATATTATTGGTAAAAACTTGTATTATGCTAATTAGTCATGGTTTTGTTTATTTCCAGGTTGTGCTCTTTGCAGCGCTACAAAATCAACAGGTGTCCTCACAGAACAACGAGTGTCTATGTCTGAGGAGTGGGTGCACTTTAAGATCCAGTCCTCAGATTCAAGCAGATCAACATCTCTGGCCTCTTTGAGAAACAAGATTAGACGACATGAGACGTCCAGAGCACACAAAATAGCCAAGGAGCTCACGGAGAAGGGTGGACAGGATTTAGTTGGAAATTTGGTGAGAGCTGTGTCAGAGACAGTGTTTGCAGTAGGCCATATTGAGATTTTGATAAAAATGTCGATTAATTGTTCAACCCTAGAAGATAAGTGGGCTTTTTCCATCATTGTTCATTCTTTAATTTTTTTATTGTTAATGTCTCTGGCAGTTAAAAGTCACATAAAAATGCTTATAATACATTGACATGTTGATAACACATAACCAGTCTCAAGACTAGTCTATGCATTACTAAGTGTGATGGTGTTCATGAGGTGTTGCTTCGAGACAGGATGAATACAATTATTACAGTATACCCACTACAAAAAAGTAGACTACACCACTGATTACAGGGAGTGTGATTGTAACTGTGTGTGTGACTAGCTGGATGCAAAGAGGTAAACACTGTCTTTTGTTTCACATGCTTGCTCTTCAAACGGCCGGGGACAGATACTATGTGCCCGTGATAAATAAACACACACACACACACACACACACACACACACACACACACACACACACACACACACACACACACACACACACACACACACTATTGTATATAGTTGAGTTTTGACTGCATCCATCAAACTAGATTTTTTGCCTTAATGGTCTGTTTTCTAATATTTCTTTGTTTCTGAATCATTTGAGTGTTCCCAAAGAACCGGTGTTCTGCAGCTTGTGTGGGCCTACTGTACTGTTGCACAGTTTATTGTAGAAACTATGTCCAGGACAAGGTATTTGGAAGTTTTGGAAGATTCCTAGCTAACCACACTGAAGATTATGGAGGTATTGATCAGTCTTCTCATATCTCTAACATCACCAGAAGACATAATTTAAGAGGTAATTTCTCAAAATGTTCCCCGTGTGGTTTATTCACCATTACAATAGCCCCACCTAAAATAATTTCCACCAGCCGCCGCTGGCCAAATCCATTAATGTGGCATATATTGAAGGTGTTCAAAGTTGCACGTATGAGGCGCAGTGAGAACCACGCGCCTGTCAGACTAGCGAATGGGC
Organism: Notothenia rossii; assembly: GCF_949606895.1. Classification (NCBI taxonomy): domain Eukaryota; kingdom Metazoa; phylum Chordata; class Actinopteri; order Perciformes; family Nototheniidae; genus Notothenia; species Notothenia rossii. Next base: position 91,301,145 of record NC_136902.1, on the reverse strand, counting down.
ACATTTCAATTTCAGGAGAATAATGAAGATGTGATTGGTTGTAACTTGTTCCACTCTCCGTTTCTCACGAGACCAGTGCGCTGCTGTTTACATTAGTGTGGACTGGACCTACTGAAACTGACGGCAAGAATATAATAGCTATAGAATGACGAAAAATAAAGTAAGTTAGCGAACATTGTGAGCCACATTTCTTTCTATATTTCTATACTGCACAAAAAAAAAACATGGCCGAACTTCATTTTATTCTCGGTGGAAAATGCCTATTTTAAGGTTAGTTTGGCCATTAAAATGCGTTTTGATGTCATTTGATGCGAGAAATATGAGTTGTTACTTCAGATTATGTGTGCAGTGGATGTACATGATCTTTAGTTTGCTAGTTATTATGAAGATTACTTCAGGAAATTATGTCTATACGACGTTTTCATTGTTACCAAGGTGGTTGCTAGGGATGCTGCGATCAATATTATTTCTGTTATGTTGTGTAACTGTTTAATGGTGTTATCTTTATTGCTACCCCCTTCCCCGTCAATTTATAGTGTTGATCCACAGCGCAAATGTATTAGTTTAATAAAATCCGCATCTAAAATTGTGGCATAGATACGTTATTTTCCCCTGTGCAATTCTCCATTTACTCAACAATAACACATAATTATCCTAGTGTTATTTATGGAGTGAAGTTACAGCAACTAAGTAGCTGTAACTTCACTGGGTTATTTGGAGATAACAACCAAAGTAAAGTAACTTCAGACGCAGACGTCACGTAGCTTCTCAGACGAGAGGGGTGGCGACGAGAGTGTCACATTACTTCTCTCGCGGCATAGTTCACGGCTTGGTAGGCAACGATCGACACGATTGGCTGCTCAGTTAGTTCGGTCTTTGGCACAAATCACACCTCATATCTGTGCGTTAGTTTTTTTTTTAAAGCATAGGGCTCAGTTTATAACTCAAACCCTGGTTATACTGTATGTCAGAAAATAATCTGTAGATTTAAATATATTTATTTCCTGCAGTTGAAAGTGACATCTTCAAATGTTGTGAACTTTTTTATCCATTTCCTGGTTTCTGATTCATCAGAGTCACATAACATGTAACAGCCCAGCGCAGTCAACATGGAGAGCAGCCTGCCTGAAGTCTGACTGAGTTGTTGTATTGAAACCCAAGTTTGTCATTATGATGGTTTGGATTCACATACTGGTTTGTCTCTCAGACTGGAGAAGATGAATGATTTTAAAGAAGACGAAGAGGACAAATCTCCAGTCCCCAGCTGTCTGTCTCTGGAGAGTGACCGGTCTAAAGAGGAACCTCCAGACTTCAGAGATGAACCTGGACCCTCAGACAGGAAGTAAGAGTCTGTTTCTACTGTAACCTGACCTGGAGAGGATTAAGTTTTTATATTATCTGATAATCAAAACGGTTATTTTATCATTATAATTACATGAGGGCAGTAGAGTACAGAAACAATGTGTAGAGTACAGTATAGTGATTCTAACAACCGGGTGAGCTGGTTGTATTTATAATTAGCATATGTATTTTGTGCGGTGCGATAAAATGTAGGGTCAATCCGAAGACACAATTTTGTGCCTGGCAACACAAATCAAGTAAAGATTTGAAATTCATATCCCCCAGGTATTCACACAACTTGAAAAGTTACAACTTGAGAGTAAAGTTTGTGACGCTCTGATACAAAAACAGTGTTGAGATTCTGCTCCTGTCGTCACTGACATGCTGAGATAAATCAGAAGAGGGAACATCAGCTGCCAGAGCTCTACAGCACCTCATATTAAATCAGGGTTATTCATGTACCTGTATAAACCAGAGACTGTCTGTGGTGCTCACAATATAATAGCTGCTGTTCTAATGACTGGATGGAGTTATTTTGAGTGTTGATGGAGCAGCTACAATGTTAGCCTAGCTTTAATGAAACTGATTTCATTCAGAAAACAAACATTTTAAAGTGTTTTGCTCGTTGTGTTGCAGACAGACCTGACGAAGCATTAACTCAAATCAATATCATTATGTTGTTATCTTGGTATCCTTTCCATTTGTTTATTGAAATGTATTCACAGCAAATTCAATGTAAATTGGGTTCAAAGTGCTAAAGTGTTCCAGATGAATTCAGCTGATGTTATGAATCCAGACACAAAGCTGTGTGGTTTCCTAATGATATGAAGAACTAACCTCTATCTACCTTACCAGGATGAACAATCATCCAGAGATACAGACTTTATTTTAAATATGAAAGTATAATTTGCCACCTTGTTGTACCTTTGGTGAGAATCAGCTCCTCTAATGTAAAGTGCTGTAAAGGATGTGTTCATCTCCACAGAGGGAAGAGGAAGAGTCCTGTTCCTGTGGAGGAGCAGCTGTCCAGCTGTGCTCTGTGTCAGGACGTCCTGAAGGATCCAGTCTCTACCAGCTGTGGACACTGGTTCTGCAGACAGTGCATCGCCTCATACAGGGAGCAGCTTCCTCCATCAGAAGACTCCTGCTGTCCTCAGTGTGGAGAAAGATGGAGCATTTTACAAAGTAAGAGGCCGAACACGTGCAGCCTCTTTACCGCTGTGTGGGTGCTGGGTGTCTGCCCTTCTATAGAAACACTGTATCATCTGATCCCTTCTTCAAGGCTTTGCTTTTAAAGTGTGTACACAAATATTTCACGTGGGACAGCAGTGTTTCCCTAAAAAACGCTTTCTGTCTTACTCAGACATTACTACATTAGCCCAGCACTTATATAACATTTACGTATGAGAGTATAAATATCTGGCAGCTAGTATTTGTGGTTCCTTCTGGAGTCTCCATGTCCAGGATGTTCTGTGTTGTAAAGTATAGACATTAAAATGTTTTATAAAAATCACGACATTTAAAATCCTGACTGTTCAGATTCTCAAAAGCATTTTCCTGATTCTCTCATGTTTCCTTCTCTTCCAGCAGATAGTGGTCTGCAGGAGGTTCTAGATGAACATAGGTTCAGTCTGAGGAGGAGATGTGAACGTGTGACTGAAGGAACTGATCAAAGTGAAACCCTCCTCAACAGCATCTTCACTGAGCTCTACATCACACAAGGCCAGAGTGAAGAGGTTAATACCCAACATGAGGTGAGGCAGCTGGAGACAGCCTCCAAGAAGAAGCTCCTCCATGACACTCCAATCAAGTGCCAGGACATCTTTAAAGCCTCACCTGACCAACAGACTCTCATCAGAGCGGTCCTGACCAACGGAGTCGCTGGAGTTGGAAAAACCTTCTCAGTGCAGAAGTTCACTCTGGACTGGGCCGAGGGTTTGGGAAACCAAGATGTCAGTCTGGTGATCCCGCTCTCCTTCAGGGAGCTGAACCTGATCAAAGGTGAGCAGTACAGTCTTCTCAGGCTGCTCCATGTTTTCCATCCAACCTTACAGAAGCTCACAGCAGAGCAGCTGGCTGTCTGTAAAGTGCTGCTCATCTTTGACGGCCTGGATGAAAGCAGACTTTCTCTGGACTTCAGAAACAATGAGGTTGTGTCTGATGTCTCTCAGCAGTCCTCAGTCAACGTGCTTCTGACAAACCTCATCAGGGGGAAGCTGCTTCCCTCGGCTCTCGTCTGGATAACTTCCAGACCTGCAGCGGCCAATCAGATCCCTCCTGAGTGTGTGGACAGGGTGACAGAAGTACGAGGCTTCACTGACGCCCAGAAGGAGGAGTACTTCAGGAGGAGATGGAGTGATGAAGACCTGTCCAGCAGAATCATCTCTCACATCAAGAGCTCCAGGAGCCTCCACATCATGTGTCTGATCCCAGTCTTCTGCTGGATCACTGCTGCAGTTCTGGACCACATGTGGACTACAGACCAGAGAGAAGAGCTGCCCCAGACCCTCACTGACATGTACTCACACTTCCTGCTGGTCCAGACCAAGAGGAAGAAGCAGAAGTATGAAGAGGGACATGAGACGAGTCCACAGCAGCTGACGAAGGCTGACAGGGAGCTTCTTCTGAAGCTGGGGAGGCTGGCGTTTGAACATCTGGAGAAAGGAGACATCATGTTCTACCAAGAAGACCTGCAGCGCTGTGGTCTGGATGTCACCGAGGCCTTGGTGCACTCAGGACTTTGTACACAGATCTTCAAAAGAGAGAGTGTGATCTTCCAGAAAACAGTCTACTGCTTTGTTCATCTGAGCATTCAGGAGTTTCTGGCTGCAGTCTACATGTTCCACTGTTACACCAACAGAGACACAGAGGTACTGAAGGACTTCCTGCAGGGAGACTGGCCCGATGAGAACAGTGATAACAGTGATCAGGATTACCCATCCCTGGATGTCTTCCTGAAGGGAGCCATGGAGAAATCCCTCAGAAGTGAAAATGGCCACCTGGACCTGTTTGTCCGCTTTCTCCACGGCCTCTCTCTGGAGTCTAACCAGAGACTCTTAGGAGGCCTGCTGGGTCGCACAGACAACCGTCCAAAGATCATCCAGAGACTGTTCGGAGGCCGGCGGGGTCGCACAGACAACCGTCCAGAAATCATCCAGAGAGCCATCAACAACCTGAAGGAGATGAACAGTTCTGAAATCTCTCCTGACAGGATGATCAACATCTTCCACTGTCTGACAGAGATGAAGGACCTCTCAGTACATCAGGAGATCACAGAGTTCCTGAAGTCAGGGAACAGATTAGAGAAAGAACTCTCTGAGATCCACTGCTCTGCTCTGGCCTACATGCTGCAGATGTCAGAGGAGGTTCTGGATGAGTTGGACCTGAGGAAGTACCAAACATCAAAGGAGGGACGACGGAGACTGCTTCCAGCTGTGAGGAACTGCAGGAAGGCCAAGTAAGTCCAGATGTGATTAACTTTATAAATCGATGTGGATCAGAAGTTTATTTCTTCAAATAAATACTATAAAATGTTTGATGTTAAATACTCTGGGAGCAAAATTAAATGATCCAGTTATTCTATTTATATATTGTGACATTTTAACACTTTTTTCTTTTCTTCACATTATTTTGAGTGATGGAGGCACCCACTGCACCACTGCACCACACGCCTCCCTGTATAATAAGCCTGTTGTCAATTTTAGACACAGGCTTATTATATTTACAGCCATTAATAACATTCATTTTCTGGACTCAATGTGTGTCTTGGCCGTTTTCTTTGTTCCAAGCAAACGAGTGCTTTTTGTTTTGAAATCACTTCCGCGAGTTTCGCGGCCCCCCTCCCCCCTCGCTCCACTGACCATTAGACCATTTAGTAAGGTAAAAAGCAAAAGGGCAAAAACGCCTCTCAGACGCTCTTCCTTTTTTAATAAAGAAAAACAAATGGTCCGTAACACGGACTCATATATGTATGTATACTGTAAGGAGAATGTATGTGCGTGAGAGGACCAGTATGAATTACGGCATAGAAATATACGAACACAAACCTACAGACTGAGGGTTGGGAGATCACAGGAGTGGGGGGGAGAGCTGTGGAATGTGACCATCCCCCTTGGGAGAATTCCTCCACACATTCCGATGGCCAATCCGTTTTAAACAAAGAGTTTGCAACACAGGACAGCATAGGCAACATGGGGGGTGGGGGCTGGTGAATGGTCTGGTCAATGTTTGTAAACACAATCCCCAGCATGTGTAATCAAACCAAAAGAGAAAATGCAGATATCATTCTCTCTCTCGACTCGCTGGTATCTCGAGCTGAGCGCTCATTGGTGTTCATACTGCTCACAGGCTGGGCGGCTGTGTATATCTAGTGTATTCATACTGTACCCCTCCTCACTGTTTATTCATCATTCAACCATTTACACCTTCCTTTTTTTCCCGTCAAGAGGTTGAAAAAGATTTAGTCCTATGTTTCTAATTGGTTCCCAAATCTGAACATTGACAAGTGGCATAAGATCAGGAGCCGGGTAAACGAGAGACTGAGGAGCCCCCGAAAAACAAATCCCGAAATAGCTCGTCCTGGTTTCCGCAGCAGATAGGCCTACAGTATGGTGTCTTTTATGTGAGTTATTTTAAATAAAACGGTGAAAACTGAACTTGAAAATTGTTTCCTCTTTTTATTTTATTATTTTCGGGACGGGGAGACGTGGGGAGACGTGTGTGATTAAAAATTAATTCGCTGAAATGTAAAGTGATCTAACTAAGTTCTATCCATATTCTTGACGGGAAGAGCAGTGTAAATGGGTGGCCATATGCATTTGAAAAGCAATATAAATCACACAGTTATTATACAATAGGCTATAAAAGCACCATCGATAACCATTACCTTTCTCCAATTCAAACTTTGGATGGGAAAAAAGGAAGGTGGAAATGGTTGGGCTGGAAATGTTCACATCAGGCACCTTCAAGTTAAACAATACTACAATAAACAATTAACACAGCAAATGATGTGGATTAAACCACATTTGTTTCGTTAATAATAAACGAAATATGATTTTGTTTGAATGATTAAATGTCACCAGGCACCTTCAAGTTAAACAATCAGGTGCACACTTTAATGTGCCGCCACCTCCGGAGTCGGCTTGACTCGGTTTAAAGAATGCACAAATGTGTTTAATCGTTAATGTCAGATATGTATTAAGTAAATACATTTGCTCCTGCTCAACTGTATTCTTATTGCACATATTACAGGTACTGAGACAACGAAATGCAGTTTAGCTTCTAACCAGGGGTGCAACAAGTAGCGAAAAGTAATGTGCACAATATTACAGTAAACAATTAACACAGTAAATTATGTGGATTAAACCACATTTATTTCGTTAAAAATAAACGAAATATGATTTTGTTTGAATGATTAAATGTAGGGTGAATTGCCCTAATGTTGGACATTTTTGCATTTCAGACTTCGGGAATATGTTGCGATATGAAGCCGATACAATCAATCAAAATCCAGTACCATTCTGAAATCCCCAGTAATATTAGACACTAATAATACAGTAAACTATTAACACTGTACATATTATTGTTTGCCCGTGGGATTAGGATGATCGGTAGTGAGAGCCGTGCTGCAATTTCCTCCGGTCGGATGTGATATAAAAACAAAGCGATTATTTTTGTTGTTGTAAACTTACGTGGATTACATTTAGTGCATTCATTTTCAACTCGCGAACATATGATACATTAAATGATTGTGAGGATGATGATTGAAAATCATTTGTTTGAGCCGGGCTGCATTTCCTGATCTGAAAAAAATAGCGATGGTTTTGTACTTACCCCTACGTGAATTAAACAACATTATTTTGTTAAATAAAAACATGGTGATGTTTAGTAAATGATTACATGTCTCTTATTTAGCACAGAATATGATCCTATCCGTGACATATGGATCTTAACAAATAGCCGTTATATCAGATACCAGTAGATCTATCAGCTGTTTATTTCACATGAGTTCCAGTTTTGCAGCTTTTTAATCAAGGCTCCCCCTGGTGGATCCATGATCCATTGCAGCTGGTTTCATTATAATTACATTTATTTATCAGGGGGGGCGTATCAAGTCCTGCGGGGGGTTTCCCTTTTCAGCAGGGGCCCACCCCGCGCCGATCACGGACCCGCACGGGTAGGCGTCTGAAATGAAGCGCTACATCTGTAGACTTCCCTGATACTTGACATGCTGTGTCTAATGAAGAATGTCTCCTCCCCCACCTCTCTGGTCTCTTGTCATGCAAAACTGCTCTTACTTCATACAGAGTAATTAATCATGTTAAAGCCAACTACTCCACAATGTTGTAGCAATTTAGTACTCACAACATGAAAGAATAAAACAGAGAGAAATCAATAAAACACAAACACAGGTATAGTTGAGCAGTAATTATACAGTACATATAGCCACTGCAATGAACACACACACATCTTCCCTAAGCATCTACTTAAAATGGGACATTATTTTAGGAATATATATAAAAAACCTCTATAATTTAAGAGGAAAAAATAGACTCGTTCATTCACGTTTAACACACATTCTATATATCAGGTGACATTAAAATGAATATACCAGAAATACGCTGTATAAAACTTTCTGCTATAACACGTTAACTTAATACTTCAACCGGCAGATGAAAAACACCCACCTCTCTGCCTCTTCCGAGGGACGAGGGAACCGCGCGGGGGGGTCTGCTGGAGGCTCCTGCCGGGTGCTCCGTGCTGCGCTTTACCTAAGGGACTTGGCTCGAAAAACTCAGAACCCTGACTCCAGTGCGGTGCGGAGGCCTCGCCCTGGCCGTCCACCGTGCGCCTCCGGGTACCTGACTCCCCTGCCTCCTCCGGGGGCAGGTGCGAGGGGTTCAATGCCTCCTCCCCCGCTGCGGCTCAATGCCTCCTCCCCCACATTGTCCAACCCAAAACTGTCTTGTGAACTTGTGACAGAACCATGAAACAAAAACAAAAAAAATGACAATGAATAAAGAAAACTCTATTATTAAATGAAATGTTCATAATGTGTTAAAAGTTGTTCCATTTCAAATTCAGTGAGTGAATTAAATGGTTCCTCTGTTTTTATACTAACACAAGTTGTGATATATGTGTCATTATAGACTTTCTGGCTTTGGACTCTCAGAGACTGAATTTGAAGTCGTGGCCTCAGCTCTGAAGTCTGACCCCTCCCATCTGAGAGATCTGGACCTGAGTCACTATGATCTGAAGGATTCAGAAGTGGAGCTGCTGAGTTCTGCACTAAAGAGTCCAAACTGCAGACTGGAGGGTCTCAGGTCAGTTCACTGACTGCAGTTCATACAGATTTGTTTGTATTTATGATTTTCAGAATTTTGCCTGAAGACATTTTAATGCTTTTATTTGTTTCTGTGTTTCCAAATGGATATGGAATCCAAACTTTAAGAATAACAAAGATCAGAGAAGGTGAATGTGTGAGGGAGAGTGTTTGAGCTTCAACAGACTCACTCTGTGCTCAATGAGTCAGTGGAGATGCTGTCAGTACTGATGAGCTGTGAGGGAGATGAAGGAGTTGTTAAACATCTGATGAGAGAAACTGCTGCAGAGAGTTCCAGATGATCAGGGATTTGTTTCTACATCATTGCTGACGTTAAAACATTGTTCAGCTCTGATCAGATTATTAAACATTGAGTTATTTCAAACAGGAACATTGTTTTCTAAAGTTACATCATGTTTTCTTTATTCAGACTGATAAACTGCAGGTTGTCAGAGATCAGCTGTGCTGCTCTGATCTCAGCTCTGAAGTCCAACATCCATCTGAGAGATCTGGACCTGAGTCTCAACGCTCTGAAGGATTCAGGAGTGGAGCTGCTGAGAGATCTTCTGGAGAGTCCAGACTGCAGACTGGAGACTCTCAGGTCAGTTCTCCATCTTGAACTTGTGTGCTGAGATGAATATGTGAGAGTTGTGTTGACTCTGAGCTGCAGACATCAGGCTGATATCACTCTGATCCTCACTGAGCCTCTTAATGCTAGAGTTGCATAATGCAATGTTGATCTTTACATTTAAATATAACAACAAAAAACCTTCACTGCAGAATTCACTCTGAACCTTTTAAACAGCTGAAATTCATCTTGTATTCTCCATCATGATTTTAACAAATGATATCAAATACAATAATTAAAAAGTTATATTAAAACGATCCAACACTAACAAGTATGTTCAGTGGTTGCTGTTTCCAACATGTTCCTGAAGCTACATGATGCTGATACTGACTGAATAGTTCACTCTGAAGATGCTGTGATTTGATGACTCCACTGTTCCTAAAATACATATTCTGGAGGTTTTTCTTCACATTTAAAATTCATCCTGAATTGTGATCTTTGTAAACGTTGTGATCTTGAGTTGAATCAGTTTCTGTGGTTTGTATTTGTCTGGCTGCACATCATGAGTTAGTGGAGATGGAGCAGAGTCTCAGATGTGAAGTCTCCTCGTTTTATTGAAGTAGAAGCACGTTGTCTTTAATATGAATGAGAGCTCTTTCCCTCTTTCTGTATCTTACAGTTTTTAACCTGTTTGGAGTTTCCACTTTCTGACCTTCTTCAGCTCTGAGCAGATTATTAAACCTGGAGTTATTTCAAACAGGAACATTGTTCTCTAAAGTTACATCATGTTCTCTTCATTCAGACTGAGTGGCTGCAGGTTGACAGAGATCAGCTGTTCTGCTCTGGCTTCAGCTCTGAAGTCCAACATCCATCTGAGAGATCTGGACCTGAGTGGCAACAATCTGCAGGATTCAGGAGTGGAGCTGCTGAGAGATCTTCTGGAGAGTCCAGACTGCAGACTGGAGACTCTCGGGTCAGTTCACTGACTCTCTGTTACTGCTGGAGATCTCATGTGTTTCATTAACAGTTGAACCTAATGCTTGAACAACCATACATTTGTGTATGTCGTTGTGAGGGTTTTCCTGCTCACCCAGTTAAAAAGGACAGAAGGAGAGGAAGGCTTGCCTAAAAGAAAGCTTTATTGACTGGCCACAGCTTGCAAACAATACATCCATACTTTAGGAAACAGACAGAACACTGCTGCCAGTGACAGGCTTTCTTGGGGCAAGTCCTTCTGCCCCCAGGACCCAGACCAAGAGACAAGAACCAGGTTACTGACATGCTTTACTGTTCACCTGGTTACCTGATCCTTGTCCAGCTGTCTGGAGCCAGCCCCATCCCTCCAGCAGCCGGCGCTCTAACCACACCCCACTGCCACAAACCTTTTGTTCATATTCTTATTTTTCTTGTACTACATTTAGTCTGCAGTCATAAAAGTTGACTGTTTCCTCAAATGTATATGTTAGATATCCACTGCTAGTTGTTCAAGTAAATGTATGTTGTCTTTAGTAAATGGTCACATCTGAATAAAGAAGTTCATCTGAACTCATATTAGTTTTACATTGATCTCTGAAGCATACATGTTTTTCTTGCTTCCCATTGATTTCAATGTTTTCACAGATAATGAACAGAAGGCTGATATTATGATGATCCACAATAACAGAATGACAGTCACTGTAATTCAGGGAAAAGCTCATTGATTAGGAAACAGGAATGTTGAGCTACACTTAATAAACCTGAACATCTGATTGGATTATAAACAGATTTCTATCCTCATCATGTTTTCTTTATTCAGACTGAGGGGCTGCAGTTTGTCAGAGATCAGCTGTTCTGCTCTGGCCTCAGCTCTGAAGTCCAACCCCTCCCATCTGAGAGATCTGGACCTGAGTGAGAATGATCTGCAGCATTCAGATGTGAAGCAGCTGAGAGATCTTCTTGAGAGTCCAGACTGCAGACTGGAGACTCTCAGGTCAGTACGGGGTCTCTGCTGGTTCAGCAGTATTGTATCAAACACAGGGAGGTGTTTCTCTCTCTGGGGAATCTCAACAGATCAGTGATGTTTCCCACTGACTGCAGGTTCTTTCATTCTTCCATCAACTATTGTAAGCTGAAAATGCAAATCCACATTTAGTTAGTGAGCAACTTTCTAAAAGACATATAGGATTTTACAGAAGAGTGGAAAAGGTTTTCTGTTTTGTTTCCTGTCATGTTTTTAGTTTCTAGCCTAATGAGCAGTTACTTCCTGTGATGCAGCTGAGAGCTGTGGCAGTCAGTCGTAGTGTTTGCAGAGAAGATATAAAGATGTAAAGCATGAGATCAGTCAGGACTCTGAAGCTGACTCAAAGAACAAACACTTATTTTAAACTTTATCCAAAATTGTTGGATTGTGTTCATCCCTTCAGGAGACATGGTGAGACGATCAGAGCCAAGATCCAGAAGACCTGTGAGTACTGAAACCACATCCTCCATTCATCAAACTATTGTACATTAAATCTGATCTTAAAATATATTTATAGTACAATAATTATTATTATTTTTCTCTGTCCCCACCTCTCTCCATCAGGTGACTCCGATGTGGAGCAGGAAGTGAAGACAGATAGAAAGGTGAGAGAGGAGCAGTTGTACAGAGTGGAGTATATTTATTTCATTTATTAGGGCTGTCAAGTTAAATGCTGGCAATTTATCTAGAAACCTAAACAATATCCCGCCCCAATGGGCTGTTACTGTGATTGGCTGGTAATACTGTGCTGTGATTGGCTGGTACGGCTGTAACATGTTAACCCGTTAATATCCCGTTTGAAATTGGCGATGAACTCAGATGATCCAGACTCATTTGCATTTTTCAAATTGGTCTGAATATGTTGTGGAATTGTGGTTTGGTTTCATGAAGCTAGAACTTAACTTGATTTCTATTAAAATAACTAACTTTGTTTGATCCAGGCTCCTGAATCCTTCTCACCTGAACACACAACTGAGTCTTCATACAGGTAATCCTATAACATGACCAAACATTATTTTAAACACATTACAAATATATATTCATTTCATTGTGTTTGATTTCATGTCTTTCACCTTGAGGTATTGCATCCAATCTCTTTCCAACAGACGTAAATAAAATAATGCCTCTGTGTGTAGGAAGGATTGTTTTCTTGTGCCAGTCTAGATCCTCGCTGGACTAGAGATTTTGTTAATTTAATGAAAATGTGTTTCCACACACATTCTGATGCATGTGGACACATCTTCAGTGATGTTCCTGTAATCATCAGGTGTTTCAGATCTTTCAACAAACCCTCCTCCAGGTCAGACTCCAGCTGGATGAACACCTGTCAGTCAGAACACAGGCCAGTGAAGGCTTGGTGTAGTAACCTGTCCCCTGTGTGTCTACAGGTTCAGGTGTCCTGGTCCAGGTGAGTTCCAGTGTGCTTCGACTGGCCTGGTGTTCGTCATGGCTCAGGAGGCGGAGCTTCTGTACAGGACGGTCCCTTGGGAGGAGAGCCTCCTCCAATCAGCTGGCAAGAAGGCAGCAGGGCCGCTGTTCAACGTGAAGAGTTCTGATGAAGTTGCCGTCTGCCAGCTCCACCTGCCACACAGTGAGACAGAGGATGGTAAAGACATCTAGTGTTAACAAATACACTTATATAATGATTAGCACTTTATACTATTCACTAGCGTTCAAGAGTTATAAAGCAGCTTTATTAAACTAGTCTAACAAATATAGCAACAGTATAATTCAGGCACCAAATCTATTTCAAAAGAAGAAGAATGAAATTATTAAATCATCCATTTACCATAGTCGATGTGTTGCATGACATCATTATTGAAGCATACGATGCAATGCAGCTCTAAATACTGAGTTAGTTTTTCTTTGGACCCTCTGCAGTCTCTGTAATATTAAAGAGATTTAAACTGTGATTTGTCAGTCCACAGCATGCTCAGCTGTAGACTTTCTACGCCCTAAAAGCTTTAGAAAACTCTTCACACATCTAGAGAATCACTCAGACATGAGACCGGACACAGTCAAGCTGTTCTGGCAGCAGATTACAAACATTTCAGCAGTCTGGTGAATAAAAAATAATTAATAAAGTCTATGCATAACAGCAAATGCTCACATCCAGAAAGAGCACAGGGGGCGGAACAATAATGAAACATTAGAATAAAAGGTGAAGGATATAAACTGGTACATCCTAGTGAGGCTCCAAAGTGAATGACATTAGATGAACATTAGCTCTGAGCTAAAGTGGTGTGACATTGAATATGATGAAGCTGTTTCAGCAGCAATGCAACAGATGACCAGCTCTTTGCTCCACAGCGCTGCTCCTGGATGGCCTGTTGTCTGTCGTCCACATCACTGATGAAGGCCTGAGCATCTTGGAGCCGCTGGAGGTCACACGCACTCACGTGGTGGTGAAGGTGCCTCACCTCTCTCTCTTTGGCCTGGTCTGGGATATCTTTAAAAGGTATCTGCTTCTGCGGATAAAGGGCAAGATTCTGGTGTTCCTACGACCCCCGGTCAGAGAGAAGCAAACACTGGATGTACATCTGCTGCAGAAAAACGTCCCTAAGAAGGAGGTAAGGCCATGTGCTCACCATCAGACTAAACACTGGTTTAAACCACAGCTGTTTCCTCACACACTGCTCCTCTTCTCAAAGCTTCTCGTGCTGGGAGAAGGATAAGATCTATCTGAACTGTAAATCTTCAGATCGCTCTTTGTGGTTTTGTGTGATTCTCTCTCAGCATGTCTGTTTGAGGAAACTGATGGCATGAATGTTAAACACATCACACAGAACTGAAAGACCTGCTGAGATGAATCACTGCCAAGACAACGTGATCTCATCCCTACCAGCCACATGTTACAGCCTGGGCAGCAGCCTTTTGTGTTTTATAACTGACACAGACGGTTTGTGTTTGGTTAACGTTGGAATAGCTTCTTCAATAGCTAATCTCAAATAATTAAAATAATCTAATGTTAATATTCCTTTAAAAAGGCAATACATACTTATAATTATGTTGTGATTGATTGTATATCTCATCACTTTGTGGAGCAGGTCTGTCAATGTTTGTTGTTGTTTAATGTGATCTTTAAATAAAGTTGTCTTGACTATCTGAGCATAACTAAAGTTACTCTGTTACTGAAGGTTGCTGATCAACACAAACCTGCTGTGAACATCACAATCTCCACCGACTGTGAGCTGGAACTGTACAAAGGTTACAGTGTGCACTGTGAACCTGAGGGCTTCTTCATTCAGCCTCAGGTGAGTCACTGATACTCCTCTAAAGGAACACAATGATCATTAACACACATGTATCTGCATGTGGATCCACAATCAGGAAAGAAACAGATAAACGTTTAACTTCTGCTTCTGGTTTTCAGAGTAAAACATTTGAATCAAGTTTTGGACCAGATTACGATCCGACATTTCAAGTTTCCCTGACGACGAACACAGAGACAGTGGATTTGAAGCTCAAGGACCAAGGTGGAAACGTAGTCTGGAATTATCTCCTGTCACTGGAAGGTAAAGACTCCACCTGAGCTCAGACCCAGTGATAGACTGATAACTCTAAAGCTCCATCTCATAGCCTTCTCTATTAAGGCTCCATGGCAATGCATCATTACGACATTAAACACAACCTGTAATGTTCTCAAACTATAGTAATAACTAGTGTGGTGTGGTGGTGAAACAGCGTGGCATCATGGGAGTTGTAGTCTTCAGCTTCTCATGCTTAAATGGATTAAGGCATTACAGGAGACCGTGATGAACGTACTTGTAGTGACCACGATATCCATTTGTTGTTTGTCCTTTGTTTGTGGCTCACTCGTGGGGCTGACCGACGAATAGACGCTTGTAGTTTGAGAGTAAAAATATAAATGTCCAGATGCGATTGAAAAGTAAGATAGTTTATTTCCAAAAAAGGCAAAAAGAAATAAACGTTTTTAAACAAACTATTTTACTGATATTTCAATGCTAAAGCACAATAAAGAACCAAGCTGTGACGCTCCCAACCAGCAAGGTCTAAAAACTGTTTGCTTCAGTCAGCCGCACCAGTAGGCTGCAGCACCTCTCCTTTTATGCTGCAGCATCTCGACCTGCAGAGTAACGCACTCAAATCATAAATAAATAATATACACCACAGAATCTCAGGTTACACTCTAAAAAGATAAGATACTATAATCTAAGGAAATGGCTCCTACAGTACTGTTACCTTTAAAATGACACATCTCTCTGAACCATTTGGGATAATCTATGTACACAACTCAACCAAGTATAAATAATACAGGTGTAGAAGATGGACCTTTATTAATCCCCCGAGAGGATGTGTACACTCTGTCGTACACACACACCATTTGTTTTATATAGGTACGTACAGTACACACAGTACACACTTTTTACATCATGCACATACACAAATACACACACAGTTATATGCACACAGACACATGCAGTTGAGAAGTCAGAGCGGAGGTAGCCAGTCTAGCCGGCGCCAGTGAGCAGTTGGGGGTTAGGTGCTCCCTTGCTCTGGACTTTTTATATATTTGAATGAGGAAATGTTACATATTATAACTTTAAGTGAACAGAAATCCACCTCTGGGAATGTCGAGTTACTTAAATTTGTAAGACATCTGTTTAATTGATTGTCGGTTAACAAAAGTATTTTTCCTGTTTATCTACCAGGTACAAGGAATGAATTATCCCAGAGACATGTCCCAGCAGAGAGCAGAGTCCCAGCAGAGAGTAGAGTCCCAGCAGAGAGCAGAGTCTCAGCAGAGAGCAGAGTCCCTGCAGAGAGCAGAGTCCCAGCAGACCAGAGGCTGCTCTCAGTTCGGACAGAGTTCATTCAAAGAGTGACTCCAACTGTCCTGAACGACCTTCTGGATAAACTCTTTGAGTCTGAAGTGATCAGTGAATCTGAAATGACGTCAGCCAGAAACAAACCCCCAAATGACGGAGCACGAGAGGTGGTGGACGCGGTGCGAAATAAAGGAGCTGCAGCGAGCAGGGTTCTGATCAATTCTCTCCGAGAGCTGGACCCGTATCTTTACAGAGAGCTCAACTTGAGCTGAGGCTAAACCTTGTGGTGTGTGTGACAGTTGAACTCTAGTCCTCTGTTTTGTTACCTGTACATGTTTCCCCTTGTCCTTGAAGGTAACACAGATTCTGAGCGAAGGCCACTTTCCTTCTCTCTTTTCTCCTGGACTCCCTCCTGAGAGCAGCTACCCGTATTGGCCTTCCTTTGGTGTATATATATATATACATATATATATACACCATGGAGCAATTGTGGTGATAAAACTCAAATATAATCAGGGGTGCACATAACTTTTTTGCCCTGGTTCGCAAAGGAGCACCTGGAGATGTTGCTTGGTGCGCATCCTTAAGATGAAATAAACCGGACCTTTTGAGGGGTACTTTACTTTATGAACAGGGGGGGGGGTAGGTGCGCTAGTGAGCACGCCCATGAACTGTTCGCCCGTGCCTCGCAGCTGGGTTACTGTGCGGAGCGCATAAAGCAGACCCTTCACGCGATAGCGAGGGGTAGAGCGAGGGATCGCAGATGCCGTCGCGCTCGCGGACAGATTGAAAAAATTAAACCTAAATGGCTCGCGAATTATACTTTGGCGGCCGTTAATATACCTGGGCGGCCCACCCAAATAAAGTCTATGTGTGGGAAACCCTGCTATCTTACCAGTTCTTATGCAACTCGCAAATCTCTCTTTCTCTCTTCTCTCTTTTCTATCTCTCTCTTCTCTCTCCTCTCTCTCTGCTCCTTTTTTGGCGGTGGGTTTATTTTTAATCGGTAGTCTCTGGACAGATAATAATAATAATTAGGTCTGTCAGTTGATTCAAATATTTAATCACGATTAATCGCATGATTGTCCATAGTTAATCGCGATTCATCACAAATGAATCGCTCGTTTTTTATACGTTTTTAATACTCTTATCAACATATGAGTGGACACATATTCATTGGACAATGACAATGACAAATATTCTCCTGAATATTCTCAACACAACAACCTGGAACCTCTCTCTCTCTCTCTCTCTTCACTCTCTCCCAACCCTTTCTACTTCTTTGCACTGAGCTAGTTGCTCAAACAGACAAGCCTGTTTACAGTTGTCGGCAAAATGCCGCTCCTTGGTCTTCATAACATTCAAAGCATGAGACGGAAGTTCCCACAGGGGAGGTGTCAGAGAACTTCTGCAGGTGTTTCAGTGTTGTGGGTGAAGTCTGCAGTGTAGAAGGTGAATAGAAACGTTCCAGCATCCCGTACTGCTGATGATGGTACACCCTTTCCAATCCACACACACACACACACACACACATACACACACACACACACACACACACACACACACACACACACCTACACACAAACAGACTTCTGCAGTCCTCCAATCAGACGCCAGCTGTCTTTCCATTCAAAGATTCAAGATTTGAAGATTATATTGTCGTTCACGTTATTAATACAGTATGAGCAGATTAGTAACAAACCACTCAAAGATTGAAGTTAAATACTTATTTCATGTGCATTTGGAAAGCTTTGCTATTCTCTTACATTCCTCCAGAGTCAGAAAAAGTCTGAGTTAACTTTTTGGAGAACCACAAAAAGGGCTAAAAATGATAAAATAGTGCATCATAACGCGGGTTGAGTCCCCGGCCAACTCCCCTTGCATTCCTCCAGAGTCGGAAAAAGTTTGAGTTAAATTTTTGGAGAACCATAAAAAAGGGCTAAAAGTGATAAAAATGTATCCGTAAATAGTGCCTCATAATGCGGGTAGAGTCCCCTCAAACTCCCCTTACATTTCTCCAGAGACCAGTTCAAAAACTTAAAGTTTGGTAAGAACCAGGCTGGGGGGTCTCCAGGCAACAAATCTATCCGAGCCAGAGTGCACATGTAGCGGATGAATTCCTCCAGTACATCAGACAGCCGTTTTTGTTCTGAGTCCTCTCAAAAAACGGGTTTCCGATTTCGTGCAGACAGTAGTCTGAAATGGATGAATGAACTTTTTCAACGGAGTAGGGGAACAGGATTTTCCCCTCTCCGTTGTAAGTTGCGACGGAGAAGGGGAAAAGTGTCCAGGGCTTCGGACCGAAGCGCCAACAGGTTGAGCTTTTTCGACTCCGTTGGCACTCAGTCGTTTTTTCGACAATTTTTTAAAACTTCATTTTTGATTATTTTAAGATATAATTGATAGTTTTCTTTACTTTTTTCTTCTTCTTCTTTCCACGGGTGGGTGTGCATGGCAGGCCGCCTATGAGCTGCCTATGAGTACCCAAATTCTGCCTGGAACCTCCAGGATTTGTTTCTCCGTTTATATGCGTTAGCGTAACCGGTGATTGCAACAATGAGTCCAATGCTTCAATGCATGGTATACGACCGGGTTAAATTGTCCCACCTCCACACCAACGCGGGGCTGGTGATGGCAAAATTTGGTCTGATGCATCAATTCATGGTGCCCCAATCATGAGAGGGTTTGGGGTGCCCCGGAACCAGGCAGTACCCCAGCAGGAAACACGTTTTATGGTCAAAAGAGGAAAGAGTGCTAGAACCGGGGTAAAACAAAGAAAGTGTCCGACAATAGTGACTTGTGAGGCGGCCAGAGAGTCTGTCATATCTCGGTCCTATCCTCCAGGCAATGTGGTTACCAGAACTGGGTCAAATTGACCAAAATGTAAAACAAATAAGTTTCAATTCATCCATGGAAAAGGGCTGAAAATGAAAAAAAGTATCCAAAAATAGTGCATCAGTCCCCTGTCAACTCCCCTTGCATTCCTCCACAGTCAGAAAAAGTCTGAGTTCACTTTTTGGAGATCCATAGAAAAGGGGTGAAAGTGAGAAAATGTATCCCAAAATAGTGTCTCATAATGAAGGTAGAGTCCCTTCAAAATCCCCTTACATTCGTCCAGAGACCAGTTTGCAAACTTAAAGTTTGGTAAGAACCAGGCTGGGGGGTCTCCAGGCAACAAATGTATCAGAGCCAAAGTGTACATGGAGCGGATACATTCCTCCATGAAATCAGACACCCGTTTTTTTTTCTGAGTCCTCTCCAAAACCGGGTTTCCGATTTCGTGCAGACAGTAGTCTGAAATGGATGAATACATTTTTTTGACGGAGAAGGGGAAGCTTGGTTTCCCCTCTCCGTTGTAAGTTGCAACGGAGAAGTGGAAAAGTGTCCGGGGCTTCGGCCCGAAGGAGCTTTTTTGAGCCCCTTCTCCGTTGGCACTTATTAATTTTTTCGAGAATTTTTTTAAACTTCATTTTTGATTATTTTAAGATATAATTGACAGTTTTTTTCAATTTTTTCTTCTTTCCACGGGTGGGGGCTCATGGCAGGCCGACTATGAGCTCCCAAATTCGGCCTGGAACTTCCAGGATTTGTGGGCTAAGTTCCATAAACTGACAAAGTCACCCAGAAATGTCATTTTTATTGCCCAAAAATATATAATACAAATACATTTAAATAGTAAAAGTTACAATTGTGCTCCGAGTAACCCGGAATTTGATTTATATAGCCCAATGATAGTGAATAAAAATCATTTTCATGGAAAAAAGTGTTAAAACGCCTGATTAATGCAGATGCAGGACCCCAGACCCCAGTGAGCTCAAGACTATGTGCATTGTGTTAGGGAACCATATTAATGATAAAATAAATCATTGAAATGCAAAGATAATGATTACAAATCATTTTTAGGGGGACAACTGTGGAGAGGAGCCTGACAATGACTCTCCAGCACCCCGGAGAAGCAGGGTGTGAGACTCACAGAGTGCACCCAGAGAGATCCTAGCAGCACATGGCTCTTACACCCAGACTGTAGCCAGAGAACAGGCTGCTTCACAGCACTTTGTAA
Source organism: Notothenia rossii (assembly GCF_949606895.1). Classification (NCBI taxonomy): domain Eukaryota; kingdom Metazoa; phylum Chordata; class Actinopteri; order Perciformes; family Nototheniidae; genus Notothenia; species Notothenia rossii. The sequence goes on along the minus strand of NC_136902.1, from coordinate 91,281,066 downwards.
CCCAGGAAAGCAGCTTGAATCGTGGGTACATGAGTGTTAAAAGTGCATTAAACTGTTTTAATTCAAATGTATGTTTGACTGCATGAACATCCGGTGTTATGGACATATTCATGTCAGTATGGACAGGAAACTGTCCATTTCGTCCCCTTTTAAGTCATGAAATGTACAAGAAGATGAAAACAGCAGAGTCACTGCTGTTAGCAGGGTCTCAGACTCACAGGCACATATGCAGAGATCCAGGGTGATGCACAGGTCTTTTCTACCCAGGAATAAGTCTTTGAAAGCTGGGGAAAAGTGGTGTGAATAGAGGGAGAGAGCCCCCAGAGAGAAGCGGAGTGTGAGACTCACAGAGCGCACCCATTTTGGCAATGTACGGCAACCCAAGAAGGACATTTGACACAGCGGCATTTCACAAAGAAGAGAAAATCACGCTCAAAAAACCAGACGACATTAATAATAATAAACTTTATTTATATAACACCTTTCATGCTTGAAGTGCTTTTACAGAGTATGACATAAAATGACAATAACAAATGAGGAACAATAATTAAAAACAAGGTGTAAACAAACAGAAAGAGTTATATCTTAAAACATGAACAGTGATACTACTAACAAATTACTATTGCCTCAAATTATAAGCCAAATTAAAAAGATTGGTCTTTAATTTAATTTAAATGGCCGACCAACCCTTTTTGCCTGGTCATATTTCTGGAGTAATTATACCGTTTTTGAGGAACAGAAATGTTGTTTTCTGGCATCACTTTAACATTTTAACAACGTGCTGGTGGGTGAGCAAACTTGGAATAATAAGCTAAATATAAATATACTTCAAGGTCCTCCAGGAACAACTGAAGTTTAATTAATAAATGTGACAATAAAATAAAAAACGGCTAGATATTCTCTTATCTTCCTACAGCAGCGTATTACTGAAACACCTAGGATTGTGTACATTAAAAAATGTAAAACCTTTAAAAGAATAACTTACAGAGCACAGATTAAAATCAATCCTGTTTGAATAATTATCTGAATATTTCTAAATTAACAGTGACTTTTTAGCCAATATCACCTCCTCAGTTCCCCCTCTATACATTCAAATGAATACAAATTAAGGTTTAGCCTATATCTTCTCTCTTAGCTTTAGTGCTAATTATCGGACGTTTCATTATAATCTTTATCCAATATTTAATACTTCTTGATGAATCCAAACTACTTTTGAAATGTGAACAGTGCAACAAAAATGTAGAAAAACTGGTATCATCGTTCTTTAAAGTGTATTTTCTCCACTATCAATGCTATGCTAACACGCAGTCTACAGCGCTGGAAGTAATACAAGTTTTATTTCTGCCAAAACTAAACCTCTGAAATATAAATGTTCCCACAGACTTTGAAACCTAATGTTTATCTTTAGTTGGAGCTTCTCCTTTTTCAAACATTTCCTCCTAAATGTGAGTTCAAAGCTCTGATTATCTCCTGAACAAAGACTATGAACATATTCATCGTCCTCTCTTTATAAGTGACTGTTATTTTTGTATATATTGACTCTTGTGCCGTTATATTTTCCTTTTGTATTGATGCCTCTTAATGTGGGACTTTGTATACATGTGTAAATGTTTGATTCTGTAGATATCTTTAAATATTTAAACTTTTATTCATCGGGATTGTGAGAAACAGCATTTCTAAGATGTGGAAAATGTGGAAAATATAGCTAAATGTGTACTTTTAATAAAGGTGTATCCAGTGTAAAGTCTGGTATAATTGAGATGTGTTGTTTTTTTTCCCAGGAATGGCTTCAAGGATACAAATGAATATTTTCTAAGTAAAACAAGTGACATTTAATCGCTCATTTTGCTGCAAAATGACCACAAATCAACGTGTTTTGCTAACTTTACAGCTCCCTTTTTCCTCTCATTACAGCAGCAGTCGAGTGCTTTCACCTTTCCAATCTAATTAAATATTCATAATAAACACACAGAGTTTACACAGCATTTATATGTGTTAAAACATACTTAATCTAAACAACTCCGACAACATACCTCACTTTCTGTTTCCTCCCATTCCTCATTACCTCAAACATTAAATCAAAATCAAAGCACTTTCTGTTTAACCAATTTAAATCTGAGTTTCCATAGAAACCTCTCCTCAGGGATTAAGCCACTTGTTGAAGGACTGTAGAGAAAGTCTCATTTTAAAAGGAGTGAACTGACCCTGAGTCACAGTGTCAGAGGTCAGAGGAAATGTAACAGCATAAACAGGCAATAATTCTGCCTAAAGGGAATCACAGTGAGGTTAAACATCCTGTTGGGTTTCTCTGGATCTGGATCTGGATCGTACCACACTGACGATCACTGATGGAAATCTTCGCCCGCTACGATTTGATCCAGATCGTTGATTCTCTCCGGAGAAAAACCTTCCTCGATGGCAACCTTCGAAGCAAGGACCTAAAAGACAGATATATGTATTATATATATATATAGATTTTATTTTACAGTATGTTTTGTGTTATGCTGCTCTATCTCACACAGGCTCCGCCCTCTACTGGACTCTATGGGTACTACCCTCATCAATGATACGCGAGCGTTCACACACTGAAGTTGTATAAACGTAGCCGGTCAATCAGGGCGAGCCTACCTGAATGTGTGCGCAGGCTCAGCCTCACAGTATATAAGGCAGCTACACCTCCTGACTGTCATCCTTTTCTCTTCAGCAAGCGAGACAACACCTGAGCAGAAAAGCATTCGAAAAAAACAAGTAATAAGTATCTTACCTCCAGGCAAGCAAATGGAGTCGCCCCTGCAGGAAACCCGTGCCTGTCCCTCATGCCCGGCTTCATAGCGGGCGCCAATCCCCACCAGCTCGGTTTCTAGTGCCTGGGACCAGACCACGCCGAAGACGAGCTCGAGGTGGTGGACGTGGGAGACCAGGATATGGCCCAGGCGACGCCACCAACGTTCGCCATCCCAGCCGTGTGGGTTATGGCTCCGTTTGCTGAGGAGGAAGAAGATTACTTCTTCCCCCCACCACTGCCACCAAAGCCAGCCGCCTCCGCCAGGAGTTTTACGGTCCAGTCCGGCCCGCCAGGCGCAACCGGCTTTCGTCTCGCCCCCGTTGCCAGATATTTGGCAGTGTGTGGAGGCGTTGTGGCAACAGCCACTGAAAACGAGAGCTCCGGTGGCAGAAATGGTAGGTATTCTGAGGGTGCGGGGCCGCACGGAGAGCTCAAATCCCCTCGATGAGAACCTCTGCCCCCGCTGCCGCATGACAGGGCATGACAGGGAAAACGCTGGAATATTTTTGATAGAATATTCCGGCTTGGAGCGGATGTCCGCGGCTGCAAACGACAAGGGTGTGTTGGGCGTCTCGCTGATTACTCCTCCGCAAGATGCCCCACCTCACCGGATCAGAGCGATTATTCGCTGGGCTTTTGACTGGGACACACCCATGTGAGTCCTATCTGGAGTGCTACATCTGTACATTATTGCCTCTGCATTGGATTATTATTGGATCGGCAGTGGCGGCTGGTGGAAAATATTTTTGGTGGGGCTATGGAAATGGTGACAAAACATGTGTGTGTGTGTGTGTGTGTGTGTGTGTGTGTGTGTGTGTGTGTGTGTGTGTGTGTGTGTGTGTGTGTGTGTGTGTGGGTGTGGGTGTGTGTGTGTGTGTGTGTGTCAGTCATACTTGCCAACCCTCCCGATTTTCGCGGGAGACTCCCGCATTTCTCCCGATTTCTGACTAAATCAGATTTACTCACGACTGTTTCCACTCTGACTTTAATACAGCTAGACCATTGTTTGGTTTCCATGGTAGCGCGTCTCTTTAGCAGCGCGCGCAACTCAAAGTCTGAGAGGGTGAGGAAGAGGAAAACTGAACAAGAATCGACAACTCAACCCTCTGATCACTCCTTTCCTATACAGGTCCAGCCCACACATATGCTCCATGGTGCCACAGGCATTGCCCTTACAACTACAATAAGCATGCAAACGTTAATCTACAGCTCCGGCGATCCACTAGCACCGGAGTCTACCTGACGCAGCCATCCCCTACTGTAGCGTCACCTTGGATACGAGTCTAAACAACTCACAGACACACAGGCCAGGGCGCTGACAGGGCGCCCTTTGAGCGTCAGATCTGACGACGCTGATTGGCTAAAATTATGTTTCGGCGGAATAGTTTACAGATAGCAACAGTCAGCTTGTTGGCTGCAGCTGCTCTGGCTGAGGGCTCCTTTCTATCGTCCGGACGAAAGAGGGTAATGATACACGCTGCCAGGCAGGAAACATGTGACTTATCAGTAACTTTAGACATCGTAAAACAATTTTAAACGACATTTTATTGTAGATTATACATTTTACTGATACCAACTATATAATATTTACCTTAAAAATAAAACATATATATTTTTTGTAAATATATTTTTTTATTTATTTTTTATTTTTAATGACAATCAAACATGTGGGAAGAGGGGGGGCGGGGCCTCTAGCGCCCCTATGGGCCGGCCGCCACTGTGGATCGGGTAATCATTTCATAATTAACTCTGAAAGCAGAAGTCTGGGGCAAATCATTGCAAGTCTCTTCAGTGTGCATGTCACAAAATGATTTAAAAAGAAAAGCCACATTCTGGGAAAAAAGTCACAATCAAAAAACAGAAGTGACATTTAAAAAAAGGAAGTGACATTTAAAAAAAGGAAGTGTTTTCCTGTTTTGGTTTGAAAAGATTTCACGCCCCGTCTTGTCTGTTGCTTCCTCTCTCTTGTGTTCCCTCCTGCCTGATTACCCGATTGCGTTCAGCTTCTGCCCCTGTGTTTTCTCCTCCCTCCTCACCTGTGTCGTGATTGTTTGATTAGTCCTGAGTCCTTCTGAGTGACTTTATGTTTTGTCTTGCCTTGCCTACTTTTGACTGTGTTTGCCTGGCCTAGTTCTGGAAATAAAGGATTCCTGCTTTCAAACCTGTTTTCTGCATTTGGGTCCTGCGTACCCTCCAGCCCTAACAGCTCTCTCTCGTCTCCTCTTCACACTATACTTTTCGCGGCACACGTACTTACACCCAATCGGCTCTGAATTATGAGATGACGTTTTAGTAGGGCTGCCAGCAATTTGCCCCACTTGTGATTATTTATTTGCCGCAAACATTGAATACAAAAATACTCTGAGCAGGCGCAGTGTAGTTTTTACAGTAGGCCCTACACGTTCATTTTGACAGCAGAGAGAGGGGCTTGCCCCATATCGCTCAACACGGCTCAATAGGCACAGTGTAGACACTAATTAGAAGAACGCAGACTAAAACAGCAATGTGCAGACGAATCAGACGACTAAACATGATCTTAGAATATACATTAAGATATTTATGTTTTACATATTTTTGAAATTATTGTTTTAATTACTTTCTGCTGACTAGTGTCTGTCATTTCAGTTTCTTTTCTCCAAATGATTTTGGATTATTGCAGAAAATAATTTCTGTTGCAAATAAGTTTAGTATAGTTTCTGATAAACGTTTTGTTAGCGAATCATCTCCACATATTAACACCACTTTATGATTGCAGACCTTCACACCTGGGACACAACCTGCTCCAACCTCTCCCCTCTGGCATGGTTACTGAAAATAGTAACTAAGTACTGATACTCAAGTTCTGTCCTTTAGTACAAATTCAAGGTATCAGCTGTAGCCTACACTTCTTCACTACATCTCAGAGGTCATTATTTCACTTTTTACCTGACTACATTTGTGTGACAGCTTTAGTTACTTTAAGATTACAGATGTTCTTCCCCCTCCTGTCCAGTGATAACCACGTATCTCCAGATGATTTTAAATGTTTACGATGAACTAGGATCCAGTATGTATTTATGTGATGAGGCAGCTCTCCTCCTTAAGCTATATGCCTTTAAAAAGCTTCTTGGAATAGCTTGAAAATGCACCGTCACAAAGCTGAAACAGGGCTGTTTTTCTGAAAAACTCATGAAAAGTTGACTTTTTAAAGATGCATGGTTATCACAGGACAAAGCTACACACATATATTGATCTCAGAATCTGCAGCAATGCATTTAACAAACCAAGAGTATATAAAGGAGTTCAAATAATCTACACTATGCAATTTGTGCATTCATGCAGCAGTAATATTATTCCTCAAACAAATATATATAATATGGAACAATATATTACACAGTTAACACTAGAGTACCCAAAACAACCTCACAAGTAAGGTTTTGAATGCAGGATGTTGATTGATTTGTTTTCACTTTGTGGTATTATTATTTATACTTGCTTGTTTTTAGCTGCTTGTCTATTTTCTAACTTTCTTATACATGTTTTTGGAACTGTCTTACTGTGAGAGCAATTGAAAATAATCTGTACCTGTCCAGGTGATGAGGCTGGTTATGAAACAAAGGGAGGAGCTACAGACAGGTGAGGGTGTTGAAGGGAAAATAGGAAGTCAGACTGCCAGACTCCATTTTACACTTCGACAGAGCAGGAGGAGAAAAACAGGGTGAGTGTTAACACCAGGATCTGCTTTTTAACACATTAATCATTTACTCTGTTATACTGTATATCAGAAAATAATCTGTAAATTAAAATATATTTATTTCCTGCAGTCGAAAGTGACATCTTCAAATGTTGTGAACTTTTTTATCCATTTCCTGGTTTCTGATTCATCAGAGTTAGGGTTTGTCATTATGATGGTTTATGATTAACATACTATAATTGTGTTTTTATTGTGTGTGTGTGTGTGTGTGTGTGTGTGTGTGTGTGTGTGTGTGTGTGTGTGTGTGTGTGTGTGTGTGTGTGTGTGTGTGTGTGTGTGTGTGTGTGTGTGTGTGTGTGTGTGTGTGTGTGTGTGTGTGTGTGTGTGTGTGTGTGTGTGTGTGTGTGTGTGTGTGTGTGTGTGTGTGTGTGTGTGTGTGTTACTGGTTTATCTCTCAGACTGGAGAAGATGAGCGATTCCAAATCTCCAGTCCCCAGCTGTCTGTCTCTGAAAAGTGACCGGTCTGAAGAGGATCCTCCAGACTGCAGAGATGAACCCGGACCCTCAGACGGGAAGTAAGAGTCTGTTTCTGCTGTGACCTGACCTGGAGAGGATTCAGATTTTATATATAATCGTATAATCTAAACTGTTCTTTCATAATTACATGAGCGCAGTAGAGTACAGCCACTCTGTAGAATAAAGTACAGAGATGCAGTAGATTAGACTAAAGATTTGCAGTAAAGTACAAAAAGAAAGGCAGTAGAGAACTAAGTAAACTACTCCAGTAAAATAACACTCTCTCTCCACATGTAGGACCTCTGGTTAACCAAATCAAATACAAACATGTCAAACTTCACAAATGAATTGTAACAACAAGCCACCAATAAAAGCATTAAAGTTCAGTCAACAAGGACGAAGAGGACAGTTACCTATATTTTAGGATATTTCAATATGCTATTATATTATCAATGTATCAGTGTTATGACATGTTCTCAAAATGACAATAATACTTGGAACAATATACATCTTCCAACAAATGAGTTGTCTACCTCAGCATCTTTTGAAGAGGTTTATTAATAATAGTAATAACCTGGTGAGCTGGTTGTGTTTAGCATTAGCAGATGTAACTGGTTACATGTAGAGTCAATACAAAGACACACATGTGTAGCTGGCAACACGAATGAAGTAAAGAAGCAACATTAATATCCCCCAAGTATTCACACAACTTGAAAAGTTACAACTTGAGTGTGAAGTTTGTGACGCTCTGTTACAAAAACAGTGTTGAGATTCTGCTCCTGTCGTCACTGACATGCTGAGATAAATCAGAAGAGGGAACATCAGCAGCCAGAGCTCTACAGCACCTCATATTAAATCAGGGTTATTCATGTACCTGTATAAACCAGAGACTGTCTGTGGTGCTAACAATATAATAGCTGCTGTTCTAATGACTGGATGGAGTTATTTTGAGTGTTGATGGATCAGCTACAATGTTAGCCTAGCTTTAATGAAACTGATTTCATTCAGAAAACAAACATTTGAAAGTGTTTTGCTCGTTGTGTTGCAGACAGACCTGACGAAGCATTAACTCAAATCAATATCATTATGTTGTTATCTTGGTATCCTTTCCATTTGTTTATTGAAATGTATTCACAGGAAATTCAATGTAAATTGGGTTCAAAGTGCTAAAGTGTTCCAGATTAATTCAGCTGATGTTATGAATCCAGACACAAAGCTGTGTGGTTTCCTAATGATATGAAGAACTAACCTCTATCTACCTTACCAGGATGAACAATCATCTAGAGATACAGACTTTATTTTAAATATGAAAGTAGAATTTGCCACCTTGTTGTACCTTTGGTGAGAATCAGCTCCTCTAATGTAAAGTGCTGTAAAGGATGTGTTCATCTCCACAGAGGGAAGAGGAAGAGTCCTGTTCCTGTGGAGGAACAGCTGTCCAGCTGTGCTCTGTGTCAGGACGTCCTGAAGGATCCAGTCTCTACCAGCTGTGGACACTGGTTCTGCAGACAGTGCATCGCCTCATACTGGGAGCAGCTTCCTCCATCAGGAGACTCCTGCTGTCCTCAGTGTGGAGAAAGATGGAGCATTTTACAAAGTAAGAGGCCGAACACGTGCAGCCTCTTTACCGCTGTGTGGGTGCTGGGTGTCTGCTCTTCTATAGAAACACTGTATCATCTGATCCCTTCTTCAAGGCTTTGCTTTTAAATATTTCACGTGGGACAGCAGTGTTTCCCTAAAAAACGCTTTCTGTCTTACTCAGACATTACTACATTAGCCCAGCACTTATATAACATTTACGTATGAGAGTATAAATATCTGGCAGCTAGTATTTGTGGTTCCTTCTGGAGTCTCCATGTCCAGGATGTTCTGTGTTGTAAAGTATAGACATTAAAATGTTTTATAAAAATCATGACATTTAAAACCCTGACTGTTCAGATTCTCAAAAGCATTTCCTGATTCTCTCATGTTTCCTTCTCTTCCAGCAGATAGTGGTCTGCAGGAGGTTCTAGATGAACATAGGCTCAGTCTGAGGAGGAGATGTGAACGTGTGACTGAAGGAACTGATCAAAGTGAAACCCTCCTCAACAGCATCTTCACTGAGCTCTACATCACACAAGACCAGAGTGAAGAGGTTAATACCCAACATGAGGTGAGGCAGCTGGAGACAGCTTCCAAGAAGGAAACCCTCCATGACACTCCAATCAAGTGCCGGGACATCTTTAAAGCCTCACCTGACCAACAGACTCTCATCAGAGCGGTCCTGACCAACGGAGTCGCTGGAGTTGGAAAAACCTTCTCAGTGCAGAAGTTCACTCTGGACTGGGCCGAGGGTTTGGGAAACCAAGATGTCAGTCTGGTGATCCAGCTCTCCTTCAGGGAGCTGAACCTGATCAAAGGTGAGCAGTACAGTCTTCTCCGGCTGCTCCATGTTTTCCATCCAACCTTACAGAAGCTCACAGCAGAGCAGCTGGCTGTCTGTAAAGTGCTGCTCATCTTTGACGGCCTGGATGAAAGCAGACTTTCTCTGGACTTCAGAAACAATGAGGTTGTGTCTGATGTCTCTCAGCAGTCCTCAGTCAACGTGCTGCTGACAAACCTCATCAGGGGGAAGCTGCTTCCCTCGGCTCTCGTCTGGATAACTTCCAGACCTGCAGCGGCCAATCAGATCCCTCCTGAGTGTGTGGACAGGGTAACAGAAGTACGAGGCTTCACTGACGCCCAGAAGGAGGAGTACTTCAGGAGGAGATGGAGTGATGAAGACCTGTCCAGCAGAATCATCTCTCACATCAAGAGCTCCAGGAGCCTCCACATCATGTGTCTGATCCCAGTCTTCTGCTGGATCACTGCTGCAGTTCTGGACCACATGTTGACTACAGACCAGAGAGGAGAGCTGCCCCAGACCCTCACTGACATGTACTCACACTTCCTGCTGGTCCAGACCAAGAGGACGAAGCAGAAGTATGAAGAGGGACATGAGACGAGTCCACAGCAGCTGACGGAGGCTGACAGGGAGCTTCTTCTGAAGCTGGGGAGGCTGGCGTTTGAACATCTGGAGAAAGGAGACATCATGTTCTACCAAGAAGACCTGCAGCGCTGTGGTCTGGATGTCACCGAGGCCTTGGTACACTCAGGAGTTTGTACACAGATCTTCAAAAGAGAGAATGTGATCTTCCAGAAAACAGTCTACTGCTTTGTTCATCTGAGCATTCAGGAGTTTCTGGCTGCAGTCTACATGTTCCACTGTTACACCAACAGAGACACAGAGGTACTGAAGGACTTCCTGCAGGGAGACTGGCCCGATGAGAACAGTAAAAACAGTGATCAGGATTACCCATCCCTGGATGTCTTCCTGAAGGGAGCCATGGAGAAATCCCTCAGAAGTGAAAATGGCCACCTGGACCTGTTTGTCCGCTTTCTCCACGGACTCTCTCTGGAGTCCAACCAGAGACTGTTCGGAGGCCTGCTGGGTCGCACAGACAACCGTCCAAAGATCATCCAGAGACTGTTAGGAGGCCTGCTGGGTCGCACAGACAACAGTCCAGAAATCATCCAGAGAGCCATCAACAACCTGAAGGAGATGAGCAGTGATGAAATCTCTCCTGACAGGATGATCAACATCTTCCACTGTCTGACAGAGATGAAGGACCTCTCAGTACATCAGGAGATCACAGAGTTCCTGAAGTCAGAGAACAGATCAGAGAAACTCTCTGTGATCCACTGCTGTGCTCTGGCCTACATGCTGCAGATGTCAGAGGAGGTTCTGGATGAGTTGGACCTGAAGAAGTACCACACATCAGAGGAGGGACGACGGAGACTGCTTCCAGCTGTGAGGAACTGCAGGAAGGCCAAGTAAGTCCAGATGTGATTAACTTTATAAATTGATGTGGATCAGAAGTTTATTTCTTCAAATAAACACTATAAAATGTTTGATGTTAAATACTTTGAGAGCAAAATGAAATGATCCAGTTATTCTATTTATATATTTAAAAAAATAAATATTTTCTTCACATTATTTTGAGTGATGGAGGCGACATGTCAAACACATGAAGGACTTTAGAGGTTTTCTCAGAGCAGCATGTGATCACAACATACAGCAGTATTTACAGTTATCGGTGAAAGCAGTTATTAATATATCATTGCAGTTTCTTAAACATGAAATCAGATCTGTTTTTACCACAATGCTTAAGAGTTTAAAATAATGTCTGACAGGCTGACAATGAATAAAGAAAACTCTATTATTAAATTAAATCGACATAATATGTTAAAACTTGTTCCATTTCAAATTCAGTGAGTTAAATAAATGTTTCCTCTGTTTTTATACTAACACAAGTTGTGATATATGTGTCATTATAGATTTACTAGCTGTGGACTCTCAGAGACTGAATGTGAAGTCTTGGCCTCAGCTCTGAAGTCTGACCCCTCCCATCTGAGAGAGCTGGACCTGAGTCACAACAAGCTGCAGGATTCAGGAGTGGAGCTGCTGAGTTCTGGACTAAAGAGTCCAAACTGCAGACTGGAGGGTCTCAGGTCAGTTCACTGACTGCAGTTCATACAGATCTGTTTGTGTTTATGATTTTCAGAATTTGCCTGAAGACATTTTAATGCTTTTATTTGTTTCTGTATTTCCAAATGGAAATGGAATCCAAACTTTAAGAATAACAAAGATCAGAGAAGGTGAATGTGTGAGGGAGAGTGTTTGAGCTTCCACAGACTCACTCTGTGCTCCATGAGTCAGTGGAGATGCTATCAGTACTGATGAGCTGTGAGGGAGATGAAGGAGTTGTTAAACATCTGATGAGAGAAACTGCTTCAGAGAGTTCCAGATGATCAGGGATTTGTTTCTACATCATTGCTGACGTTAAAACATTGTTCAGCTCTGAGCAGATTATTAAACATTGAGTTATTTCAAACAGGAACTTTGTTTTCTAAAGTTACATCAAGTTTTCTTTATTCAGTCTGGAGTCCTGCGGTTTGTCAGAGATCAGCTGTGCTGCTCTGGCCTCAGCTCTGAAGTCCAACATCCATCTGAGAGATCTGGACCTGAGTGGCAACGATCTGCAGGATTCAGGAGTGGAGCTGCTGAGAGATCTTCTGGAGAGTCCAGACTGCAGACTGAAGACTCTCAGGTCAGTTCACTGACTCTCTGTTACTGCTGGAGATCTCATGTATTTCATTAACATTGAACCTAATGCTTGAACAACCATACATTTGTGTATGTCGTTGTGAGGGTTTTCCTGCTCACCCAGTTAAAAAGGACAGAAGGAGAGGAAGGCTTGCCTAAAAGAAAGCTTTATTGACTGGCCACAGCTTGCAAACAATACATCCATACTTTAGGAAACAGACAGAACACTGCTGCCAGTGACAGGCTTTCTTGGGGCAAGTCCTTCTGCCCCCAGGACCCAGACCAAGAGACAAGAACCAGGTTACTGACATGCTTTACTGTTCACCTGGTTACCTGATCCTTGTCCAGCTGTTTGGAGCCAGCCCCATCCCTCCAGCAGCCGGCGCTCTAACCACACCCAACTGCCACAGTCGCTTTGCTCATATTCTTATTTTTCTTGTACTACATTTAGTCTGCAGTCATAAAAGTTGACTGTTTCCTCAAATATATATGTTAGATATCCACTGCTAGTTGTTCAAGTAAATGTATGTTGTCTTTAGTAAATGGTCACATCTGAATAAAGAAGTTCATCTGAACTCATATTAGTTTCACATTGATCTCTGAAGCATACATGTTTTTCTTGCTTCCCATTGATTTCAATGTTTTCACAGATAATGAACAGAAGGCTGATATTATGATGATCCACAATAACAGAAAGACAGTCACTGTAATTCAGGGGAAAGCTCATTGATTAGGAAACAGGAATGTTGAGCTACACTTAATAAACCTGAACATCTGATTGGATTATAAACTGATTTTTATCCTCATCATGTTCTCTTTATTCAGTCTGAGGAGCTGCAGGTTGTCAGAGATCAGCTGTTCTGCTCTGATCTCAGCTCTGAAGTCCAACATCCATCTGAGAGATCTGGACCTGAGTCTCAACGCTCTGCAGGATTCAGGAGTGGAGCTGCTGAGAGATCTTCTGGAGAGTCCAGACTGCAGACTGGAGACTCTCAGGTCAGTACGGGGTCTCTGCTGGTTCAGCAGAGACCCCGTACTGACCATCGCAATGCATCGTAGAAACGATTATTTTCAACACCCCTATAAAATACTATATGACCGTAAAAACATGTTTTTATTAATAAACAAGACTACAGTTTGAAAGAGGAGTGATTTGTAAAATATCCATAAAGAACAATTAAATAAAAAATCTTCCCGGGGAGCATGTCCCCCGGACCCCAGGGGAGGTTAAGTCCCCTACACTTAAATCCTGTCCACATGGATAGGAAAACTAGATACATTTGCACACATCTTGTGTCCATATCTTTCTGTTGTGGTGGTCATGCCACACCGTGCACGTGCATGCATGCGCGAGTCATTGTAAGATATCTGGATTAAGAGGTTGCTTTTTCTTTGCACAGCATGAAAGAAAGGCGAAATGAATGGGCTGTGATTTTAGTTCTTTCAAGCGGAGGTCAATCATTTGTACGGCCCTCGGAAGATGTTGAAAAAATTGAAATGGCCCTCGAGAGGAAAAAGGTTCCTCATCCCTGGTCTAGCTGAACCATGTAAAAACAAAACAACAGACAACAACATTTATAAGTTAGACTTTCTACGCTCTAAAAGCTTTAGAAAACTCTTCACACATCTAGAGAATCACTCAGACATGAGACCGGACACAGTCAAGCTGTTCTGGCAGCAGATTACAAACATTTCAGCAGTCTGGTGAATAAAAAATAATGAATAAAGTTTATGCATAACAGCAAATGCTCACATCCAGAAAGAGCACAGGGGGCGGAACAATAATGAACCATTAGAGTAAAAGGTGAAGGATATAAACTGGTACATCCTAGTGAGGCTCCAAAGTGAATGACATTAGATGAACATTAGCTCTGAACTAAAGTGATGTGACATTGAATATGATGAAGTTGTTTCAGCAGCAATGCAACAGATGACCAGCTCTTTGCTCCACAGCGCTGCTCCTGGACGGCCTGTTGTCTGTCGTCCACATCACTGATGAAGGCCTGAGCATCTTGGAGCCGCTGGAGGTCACACGCACTCACGTGGTGGTGAAGGTGCCTCACCTCTCTCTCTTTGGCCTGGTCTGCGATCTTCTTAAAAGGTATCTGCTTCTGCGGATAAAGGGCAAGATTCTGGTGTTCCTACGACCCCCGGGCAGAGAGGAGCAAACACTGGATGTACATCTGCTGCAGAAAAACGTCCCTAAGAAGGAGGTAAGGCCATGTGCTCACCATCAGACTAAACACTGGTTTAAACCAACTTCAAAATGTGTCTCTATTCACAAGTTATTGAGCCGTTTCCGCTCTACATCCTGAACTCCTCCCTTCGATGCAATCCACTTCCGTTTTGGCGGACTGGGTTTGTTTTGCTAGCTAGCTCCGTTGTGCCGACAAAGCACTGATATCGCAGAGACAAAGAGGATATAACAATTACAACATGAAGAAAAGTGGTTCGGGAACTACGTGTGCGGTAGTTGGTTGCAATCACTCGAGAAAGCACCTGAACGAGTGGTTAGATAGAGAGTGCTACGACCACAAACCAGCACCCAGCACCCAGCCATGTTGTTCATTAAATACAGATAAACACAACAAATACTGCATGCATTGTATTTTTTAATATTATATATGAATATTTTCATAGTGATGTAATTGTGTGGGCTGCTTTTATATTTTAATTTGTAATACCTGTTAGGATTAAACATGTGATCTTTCTTGTTGAAGCCATTTCTTTAGTTTCCTCTCAACAATTAATTAATTAATTAATTCAGTGTTATTTATGTACAGTATGAGCTTAATATGAATGATGAACTGTGTTAAAAGAAATTGTAGCACTCTAAGGAACATATGAAATGCAATAATGCAATAACAGTGCAATAATGAAATTAAATTACATCAAACTTTATTTTCACTCAAACAGTACAGGCACATATGATATATTGCACAGCATAAAGAGATCATTTAAATTGTGCATTATGTAAACAACAGACAACTGTTGGCTCCTGTGGGCATGACCTAAATAAGGCAGTTTATTTTGGTTTTATGCTGGGCCACGTCGTCATGTTATCCTCCCAGTTTTGCACTGAATTCGGGTGGGGGAGAGTAACGCCATCTCCAGTCAAAGAAGTAGAATCGTGTTCCCAAGCTAGCATCACTGTTAGCATCGAAATCGCTGTGTTTACACCAGTGCCCGTCTGACTGTTTACATCGGTTTACACCGACAGACGCTGTGCAAAAGACTTCCGGCGGAAATGAAGTGCATTTGTGTAGTGTCATGGCGCTACCCGTGTTTTGGCGCGTAAACTTGTCTATACTCTCTGAACGCTCCGTCCCCGGCAGATTTCTGTGTCCGCTGCAGCATGTCTGTTAGGCCCCGCCCCCAGCACACAGAGAGACACAGGGAGACCGCTCTTCTGGAGTGAAGAGAGCGGAAATAATGATATTGCAAGTTAGAAACGTAAGATGCATTTTGACAGACAAGACGGACACTTGGGGGAAAAGATGCTGCATTTTGAATGTCCGATAGTCCACCATTAACACCTTAGTCCCGTCTCGTCAATGAAAACTAAATGTACATTTCGTCATAGTTTTCATTATCAAGAATCTATTTTTAGCTCGTCATCGTCCCGTCTTAGTCATGTAACGAACATTTTTCGTCATAGTTTTCGTTGACGAAATTAACACTGGCATATTTAAGCTGTCGCACTTTCTGTTGTTTCTATCGCGCATTGCCGGTATGAAAGGGTCTGTGCCGGAAATATCAAACATTTAATAAAAGTGAAAAACAATGAACAAGACTTAACGTATTAATAATAATTTATTATATTTATTCCGTTTTGGACGTAGGATTTTTGACTTTGTTTAGAGCAGTGATCTTCAGCAGAGAGCTAAGCGCTGTCAGACCGGACCTAACCCTGAAAAGTATTATCATCTGAAATTAATCATTATGTTATTAATATTAAATACATATAAGTATTTTTACAACTTGTATTTAGTAATACTCTGTTGTAATTATTGATGCATAAATGTGTTCATCCATTCAATGTGGCATCTGCTATAATGGGGTTAATGTATGATATTACTTAATAATACAATACATTAGAATATATGATATGATAATTACATTTTAGTTTTATTCATTTCTTATTTCATAGTTTCTCATTATTTTTATTTTTATCGCTCATCTTATTTTTGATTGTGTGAATCTGTGCTATCCTGTTTTTCACTCTTACCCTGTTGCTGTTTGAACTACTAAATTTCCCCACGGGGATTAATAAAGGTCCATCTTATCTTATCTTAATGTATAAGTTGATTTACTTCAATCTACTGTACTGTGTAAAAACACCCCAACAATATTACAAATAATATACTGCATAAAGCAAACTATATACTTTATTTGATCTAAAGTATTGATGTTTTTTCATTATAGTAGCCTGTGAAAACCATAACAGATAAGTGATTAAATGCTACAGTATTCAACAAACACAACTGCAGAGCTGCACACATTGCAAACAGACTAAGCTCTACAACACCCAGTTGTCTTTGTGTATTTGTGAATGAAGCGCCATCTCATGGTTAAATCCTGTAATTGAACAAATGGAGACATTTGGCAACGCCCTCTAGCAATTTGGCAACACCCCCAGCCACTGGGATCCGTTGGTCTTTTGGTTGGGACACACCCATGTGAGTCCTATCTGGAGTGCTACATCTGTAACTGACACAGACGGTTTGTGTTTTGGTAAACGTTGGAATAGCTTCTTCAATAGCTTATCTCAAAGAATTACAATCATCTATTTGTAATATTCCTTTACAAAGGCAATATATACTTATAATTATGTTGTGATTGATTGTGTATCTCATCACTTTGTGGAGTGGGTCTGTCAACGTTTGTTGTTGTTTAATGTGATCTTTAAATAAAGTTGCCTTGACTATCTGAGCATAACTAAAGTTACTCTGTTACTGAAGGTTGCTGATCAACACAGACCTGCTGTGAACATCACAATCTCCTCCGACTGTGAGCTGGAACTGTACAAAGGTTACAGTGTGCACTGTGAACCTGAGGGCTTCTTCATTCAGCCTCAGGTGAGTCACTGATACTCCTCTAAAGGAACACAATGATCATTAACACACATGTATCTGCATGTGGATCCACAATCAGGAAATAAACAGATAAACGTTTAACTTCTGCTTCTGGTTTTCAGAGTAAAAGATTTGAATCAAGTTTTGGACCAGATTACGATCCGACATTTCAAGTTTCCCTGACGACGAGCACAGAGAGAGTGGTTTTGAGGGTCAAGGACCAACGTGGAAATGAAGTCTGGTATTGTCGCCTGTCACTGGAAGGTAAAGACTCCACCTGAGCTCAGACCCAGTGATAGACTGATAACTCTAAAGCTCCATCTCATAGCCTTCTCTATTAAGGCTCCATGGCAACGCATCATTACGACTTTAAACACAACCTGTAATGTTCTAAAACTATAGTAATAACTAGTGAGGTGTGGTTGTGAAACAGCGTGGCATCATGGGAGTTGTAGTCTTCAGCTTCTCATGCTTAAGTGGATTACAGCATTACAGGAGACCGTGATGAAAGATACTGTTACCTTTAAAATGACACATCTCCCTGAACCATTTGAGATAATCTATGTACAGAACTCAACCAAGTGTAAATAATACAGGTGTAGGAGTTTTTATACATTTGAATGAAGAAATGTTACACATTATAACTTTAAGTGAACAGAAATCTACCTCTGGGATTGTCGAGTTACTTTAATGTTTAAGAGATCTGTTTAATTTGACTGTTGGTTAACAAAAGTATTTTCCCTGTTTATCTACCAGGTCCAAGAAATGAATTGTCCCAGAGAAATGTCCCAGCAGAGGGCAGAGTCTCAGCAGAGGGCAGAGTCCCAGCAGAGATCAGAGTCTCAGCAGAGAGTAGAGTCTCAGCAGAGAGTAGAGTCTCAGCAGAGAGTAGAGTCTCAGCAGAGAGCAGAGTCCCAGCAGAGAGTAGAGTCTCAGCAGAGAGTAGAGTCTCAGCAGAGAGTAGAGTCCCAGCAGAGAGTAGAGTCTCAGCAGAGAGTAGAGTCTCAGCAGAGAGTAGAGTCTCAGCAGAGAGCAGAGTCCCAGCAGAGAGTAGAGTCTCAGCAGAGAGTAGAGTCCCAGCAGAGAGTAGAGTCTCAGCAGAGAGCAGAGTCTCAGCAGAGAGTAGAGTCTCAGCAGAGAGTAGAGTCTCAGCAGAGGGCAGAGTCTCAGCAGAGGGCAGAGTCTCAGCAGAGAGTAGAGTCTCAGCAGAGAGTAGAGTCCCAGCAGAGAGCAGAGTCTCAGCAGAGAGCAGAGTCCCAGCAGAGAGCACAGTCCCAGCAGAGAGCAGAGTCTTAGCAGAGAGCAGAGTCCCAGCAGAGAGCAGAGTCCCAGCAGAGAGCAGAGTCCCAGCAGAGAGCAGAGTCCCAGCAGAGAGCAGAGTCCCAGCAGAGAGCAGAGTCCCAGCAGAGAGCAGAGTCTCAGCAGAGAGTAGAGTCTCAGCAGAGAGCAGAGTCCCAGCAGAGAGCAGAGTCCCAGCAGAGAGCAGAGTCTCAGCAGAGAGCAGAGTCTCTGCAGAGAACAGAGTCTCAGCAGAAAAGTGGCTGCTCTCAGTTCGGACAGAGTTCGTTCAAAGAGTTTCTTCACCTCTCCTGAAGGACCTTCTGGATAAACTCTTTGAGTCTAAAGTGATCAGTGAATCTGAAATGGAGTCAGCCAGAACGAAATCCCGAAATGAGGGAGCACGAGAGGGAGCACGAGAGGTGGTGGACACGGTGCGAAAAAAAGGAGTTAAAGCCACCGAGGTTCTGATCAATGCTCTCCGAAAGCTGGACCACGTTGTTTACGACGAGCTCAACAAGCAACACCTGGAGTGTGACAGCCCCTGCTAGTTCTGCATGTGGCTACCTGTAACTAGAGATGGGTGTAGGGTACTAAATTGTTACCGGTACATGATTGGTCAGGTGATGACCGCCGTCAGCCAGCAGCGCAGACCCTAAAGCCACCTTTTCTTTCATTTCTTTTATACAAAAACAAATCTGAACATCATATGTTTTGAATACAACTCAATGGACATCAGGGGGGGGGGGAGATATGTTATTAAAACACTGCAGAGCCCATACTGTGCCTGTTTACTTCCTGTCTGTCTTCTTCTGCTGTTCCCGTTGATGTTTACCTTCTGTCTGTCTTTTTAATTACATTTCTTTGGACTTACTGAGATAAAAGAGGATTGAAATGCAGAAATGTTAAATTGGATATGTGATAATACGTTTAACTGTTCAAACTGCTTCTGTGAATACATTCATTATTATTAAAACATGAATTAAAAACAAAGTAAGCTTCTTCAAAAGATTCACACACACACACACAGAGACACACACACACACACACACACACACACACACACACCTTTTCTGAATGTTCTTCCAATGAAAATAAGAAAAGACAAATTGATAAATGATTTATATTTTTCACACATTATATTGTGTTAGTAACAAACCACACAAAGATTGAAGTTAAAAGACGTATTTAATGTGCATCTGGAACGCTTTGCTATTCTCTTACAGTACTTTACAATATTTCAAAAGGTCTCGTTTTAATACAAAGTCAAAGAAAAACAATAATATAAACTGGCTAATATTTCTGATTCCAGCTAATCAATAACAATTAGATCAAGAGAGGATTTCTGTGTGAGGGTGAAGGTTTAGAAATTTATAATCTGAGAATAGGAGGCCTTGTTCTGATAAATAACGTGAGGAATATTAACAATAAATACAGATCGAGGCACTTGCTGAATCCATCGTTTTCTGACACACATTCCTCCGTACACACTTATAACAACAAGCTATAAATAATCATGAACAATAAACAGTGCAACAATTCTCTATGTGTTAAACAAAGGAATGGAAATATAGTATGATACTGTGGCGCTGATCTTGTTTATAAGATATATGAATTCAAGACGCCCGTATACAAGATGGCGCTGTGACTTCCCGATATCCGCCATTTTGAAGAGCTATGTACGGCAACACAAGTAGGACATTTGAAACAGAAGTGTTTCGCCAAGTAGAGAAAAAAACTCCAAAATCCCGACAACCTAATTATTTTTATTGCAACGTAATTTCCCGATTATTTGAGAATAACTCCTTTTAGTGGGTTGAGTAAGTTCAATCATTTATGGCATTAATAATTTATACATAATTCTTAACTGTGAATGTCTTTCATTTTATTAAAATTAGAAATGTGTTAGTCCGGCCAAAACGTTCTCTGTTGAGCTTCCTGGAAAAAAGGGAAATTACATAAAATATTTCCCATAAAAAAGTTGATTCAAGAACGAAACTCTGTTATTAAATCAGTTTTTTTACAATTATTATTGTAAAATGTATTGTATGTATTGCTAAAATCTGAAAGGTCTTTCCCAGCTTTGGAAATTCTCTGTTATCGTATTTCTTATCGTTTATAACTTTATGGCAGACCAACACATTCTTGCGCAGTGCAAATCAGGCAGCCGTCTGGACGTCAAATGTCCTATTTGGGTTGCCGTACGTAACTGTCCAATACAGTATGACCACCCGATTTTACGAAAGGCAACCCAAATAGGACATCAAAGAAATTCACAAGCTATGGAAGCTCTTTCATATTTAGAAATACTTGTCCTATATTTGAATGAAATTTCCCTTTTTTCCAGGAATCTCAACAGAGAATGTTTTGACCGGACTAAAACATTTCTGATTTTAAATCAAATGAAAGACATTCACAGTTAAGATATTCATTATTAATGCCATAAATTATTCTCTACATTTACAGTTTCTTATTTCTCCAGTTTTCTCACTTATTATAAGAATGTAATGAACCCACTAAAAGGAGTTATTCTCAAATGATCTGGAACTCACGTTGTAATAACAATAGCTCATCTCTCTCGTTCAGATTCAAAACATTTAAATTAAATTAAAGACCAATCTTTTTAATTTGGCTTATAATTTGGGGCAATAGTAATTTGTTAGTAGTATCACTGTTCATGTTTTAAGATATAACTCTTTCTGTTTGTTTACACCTTGTTTTTAATTATTGTTCCTCATTTGTTATTGTCATTTTATGTCATACTCTGTAAAAGCACTTCAAGCATGAAAGGTGTTATATAAATAAAGTTTATTATTATTAATGTCGTCTGGTTGTTTGAGTGTTTTTTCTCTTCTTTGTGAAACGCAGCTGTTTCAAATGTCCTTCTTGGGTTGCCGTACATTGCTCTCCAAAATGGCCGACCAACCCTTTTTGACTGGTCATATTTCTGGAGTAATTAAACCGTTTTTGAGGAACAGAAATGTTGTTTTCTGGCATCATTTTAACATTTTAACAAGGTGCTTGTGGTTGAGCAAACTTGGAATAATAAGCTAAATATATATGTATATATATACATATATATATACATTAAGTCCTCCAGGAACAGCTGAAGCTTATTTAATTAATGTGACAATAAAATAAAAAACGGCTAGATATTCTCTTATCTTCCTCCAGCAGCGTATTACTGAAACACCTAGGATTGTGTACATAAACAAATAATTAAAAACTTTTAAAATAATAACTTACAGAGCACAGATTAAAATCAGTCCTGTTTGAATAATTATCTGAATATTTCTGAATAAACAGTGACTTTTTAGCCAATATCACCTCCTCAGTTCCCCCTCTATACATTCAAATGAATACAAATTAAGGTTTATATCTTCTCTCTTAGCTGTAGTGCTAATTATCAACGTTTCTAAAACCAATATATTAAAAATGTGACTTTAAAATGTATGAATACTACAGGTAACAGAAAAAAGGTGTATTTTCATTATGATTTTAAAGGGTTTAATTATAATCTTTATTCAATATGTAATACTTCTGAGTTAATCCTAACAACTTTTGAAATGTGAACAGTGCAACAATGATGTAGAAAAACTGGTATCATCGTTCTTTAAAATGTATTCAATCAATCAATCAATCAATCAATCAATGTTTATTTATATAGCCCAATATCACAAATGTTGGACTTCACAGTTTGTACAGAATATCAGTATGGCAATACGACACCCTCTGTCCTTAGACCCTCACATCGTACAAGGAAAAACTTCCAGAGAAAACCCACAGTTTAAAGGGGAACATGGGAGAAACCTCAGGGAGAGCAACAGAGGAAGGATCCCTCTCCCAGGACGGGCAGACGTGCAATAGATGCCGTGTGTAAATTGAAAAGATAATACATTTGCAACATAGGTAGTCCAAATGTTTGGAAATGCATGTGTGTATAATAGGAAGATGAATCCACGAGTATATCCATCCAGGACTTATGATCCAGGACCACAGCCACGACTCAAGATCCAGGACTCGCAATCCATGACACAGGACCGCAGGATCATCCATGACTCCGGATCCCGGCGTATATAGACACCAAAAAGAAAGAAATTTGGGGAAGCTGGGTTAATCGGAACATGAGAGTACACAGGTATAGACAGAGAGAAGGAAGAAGTAAGATGTCCCCCGACAAACTAAGCCTATATCAGCAAAACTAGGGGCTGAATCTAATCAGCCCTAACTATAAGCTTTATCAAAAAGGAAGGTCTTAAGCGCACTCTTAAAAACGGATAGGGTGTCTGCCGTCTGAACACAAACTGGAAGCTGATTCCACAAAAGTGGAGCTTGATAAGAAAAGGCTCTGGCTCCCATTGTACTTTTAGAGACTCTAGGAACAACCAACAACCCTGCATTCTTGGAACGCAATGCCCTAGTAGGACAGTAGGGTATAATGAGTTCTTTAAGGTAAGATGGCGCCTGCCCATTAAGGGCTTTGTAGGCGAGAAGAAGAATTTTGAATTCTATCCTGTGTTCTATAGGGAGCCAGTGTAAGGCAGCCAGAACAGGAGTAATGTGGTCCCTTTTCCTAACTCTGGTTAGTACACGAGCTGCAGCATTTTGAATCAGCTGAAGCGACTTGACTGACTTCTTGGTACACCCTGATAATAAGGAGTTACAATAATCCAGCCTTGAAGTAACAAATGCATGGACTAGTTTCTCTGCATCGTTTTGAGGCAAGATATGCCTGATTTTTGCAATGTTATGTAGATGGAAGTAGGCGGTCCTTGAAATTGATTTTATGTGGGTGTTAAAGGATAAATCCTGATCAAATATAACACCAAGATTCCTTACAGTCTCACTGGAGGCCAAATTAATGCCACCCATAGTTAATATATCTTTAGATAATTTGTTTCGTAGATTCTTCGGGCCAAGTACAATAACTTCAGTTTTGGTCATGTTTAACATCAAAAAATGTAAGGTCATCCACGTTTGTAAGTCCTTGAGGCAGTCTTGAATTGTATTTAGATGATTAATTTCATCAGGCTTGATTGATAATATAGTTGAGTATCATCCGCATAACAATGAAAGTTTACAGAATGATTCCTTATAATATTGCCAAACGGAAGCATATATAGGGTGAACAAAATAGGTCCAAGCACTGAGCCCTGTGGCACTCCATGGCTAACTTTGGTTTGCATGGAAGATTCATCGTTGACACGTACAAACTGACAGCGTTCAGATAGATAGGACCTAAACCAGCCTAAAGCAGTTCCCTGTATGCCAACTAAGTGCTCTAGTCTTTGCAATAGGATATCATGGTCGATAGTATCAAATGCAGCACTAAGATCGAGCAAGACATGAATAGAGACAAGTCCCTTGTCAGAGGCTATTAGAATGTCATTTGTGACTTTAACCAGAGCTGTCTCTGTGCTATGTTGTGTTCTAAAGCCAGACTGAAAATCTTCAAATAAATCATAGTTTTTTAAGTAATCACACAGCTGTTTTGCGACTGCTTTCTCACGAATTTTTGAGAGGAACGGAAGATTAGAAATTGGTCTATAGTTGGCTAAAACCTCTGGATCGAGGTTGTGCTTTTTAAGAAGCGGTTTTATCACTGCTACTTTGAATGATTGTGGAACATAGCCTGATAATAAAGACATATTCATAATATTTAATAAAGAAGTGCTAATTAATGGAAAAACTTCTTTTAACAGCTTAGTTGGAATCGGGTCTAAGATACACGTTGATGGTTTAGAAGAGAGAATCATTGAATTTAATTGTTCAAGGTTTATGGCTGAAAAGCATTCTAGTTTACTATCTAGTGTAATATTAGAACTTACGTTTCCGGGAGCTGTTGATAACACTATACTGGTCAAAGGCAAGAAGTCATTGATTTTGTTTCTAAGAGTAACAATTTAATCGTTAAAAAAGCACATAAAATCATTACTACTGAGTGCTATGGGAATAGAAGGCTCAGTCGAGCTGTGGCTCTCTGTCAGCATGGCTACAGTGCTGAAAAGAAATCTTGCATTATTCTTATTCTCATCTATTAATGAAGAGTAGTATGCTGCTCTCGCTTTACGCAGTGCTTTCTTATATTCATTGAGAGTAATATGCCAAATTAAACGAGATTCTTCAAGTTTAGTGGAACGCCATATCCTTTCAAGTTGTCTCGACTTTTGCTTTATTTTGCGGGTTTGGGCATTATGCCATGGAGCTAATCTATGTTGTTTTATTTTCTTCTTTTTCAAAGGAGCAACGGAGTCTAATTTTATTCGCAGCGCATCTGTAGCACTATCAACAACATGATCAATTTGGGGTGGTGTACATTTTGTATAAGTTTCCTCCCCTACATGCAGACATGCTATCGAGTTAAGTATTGGTGGAATCTCTTCCTTAAATTTGGCTATAGCACTAACAGATAGGTTTCTGCTGCAGGAGCTTTTGGCTAATGCTTTGTAGTCTAGTAACAGTACTTCAAAAGTTACTAAGAAATGGTCGGATAAAGCAGGATTATGCGGTTCGACTAATAGTTGCTCAATTTCAATACCATATGTCAGAACAAGGTCAAGAGTTGGCATACAGGGAACTGCTTTAGGCTGGTTTAGGTCCTATCTATCTGAACGCTCTCAGTTTGTACGTGTCAACGATGAATCTTCCATGCAAACCAAAGTTAGCCATGGAGTGCCAAAGGGCTCAGTGCTTGGACCTATTTTGTTCACCCTATATATGCTTCCGTTAGGCAATATTATAAGGAATCATTCTGTAAACTTTCATTGTTATGCGGATGATACTCAACTATATTTATCAATCAAGCCTGATGAAATTAATCATCTAAATAAAATTCAAGACTGCCTCAAGGACTTAAAAACGTGGATGACCTTACATTTTTTGATGTTAAACACGACCAAAACTGAAGTTATTGTACTTGGCCCGAAGAATCTACGAAACAAATTATCTAAAGATATATTAACTATGGATGGCATTAATTTGGCCTCCAGTGAGACTGTAAGGAATCTTGGTGTTATATTTGATCAGGATTTATCCTTTAACGCCCACATAAAATCAATTTCAAGGACCGCCTACTTCCATCTACGTAACATTGCAAAAATCAGGCATATCTTGCCTCAAAACGATGCAGAGAAACTAGTCCATGCATTTGTTACTTCAAGGCTGGATTATTGTAACTCCTTATTATCAGGGTGTACCAAGAAGTCAGTCAAGTCGCTTCAGCTGATTCAAAATGCTGCAGCTCGTGTACTAACCAGAGTTAGGAAAAGGGACCACATTACTCCTGTTCTGGCTGCCTTACACTGGCTCCCTATAGAACACAGGATAGAATTTAAAATTCTTCTTCTTGCCTACAAAGCCCTTAATGGGCAGGCGCCATCTTACCTTAAAGAACTCATTATACCCTATTGTCCTACTAGGGCATTGCGTTCCAAGAATGCAGGGTTGTTGGTTGTTCCTAGAGTCTCTAAAAGTACAATGGGAGCCAGAGCCTTTTCTTATCAAGCTCCACTTTTGTGGAATCAGCTTCCAGTTTGTGTTCGGACGGCAGACACCCTATCCGTTTTTAAGAGTGCGCTTAAGACCTTCCTTTTTGATAAAGCTTATAGTTAGGGCTGATTAGATTCAGCCCCTAGTTTTGCTGATATAGGCTTAGTTTGTCGGGGGACATCTTACTTCTTCCTTCTCTCTGTCTATACCTGTGTACTCTCATGTTCCGATTAACCCAGCTTCCCCAAATGTCTTTCTTTTTGGTGTCTATATACGCCGGGATCTGGAGTCATGGATGATCCTGCGGTCCTGTGTCATGGATTGCGAGTCCTGGATCTTGAGTCGTGGCTGTGGTCCTGGATCATAAGTCCTGGATGGATATACTCATGGATTCATCTTCCTATTATACACACATGCATTTCCAAACATTTGGACTACCTATGTTGCAAATGTATTATCTTTTCAATTTACACACGGCATCTATTGCACGTCTGTCCATCCTGGGAGAGGGATCCCTCCTCTGTTGCTCTCCCTGAGGTTTCTCCCATTTTTCCCTTTAAACTGGGTTTTCTCTGGAAGTTTTTCCTTGTACGATGTGAGGGTCTAAGGACA
The DNA here is from genome assembly GCF_949606895.1 of Notothenia rossii. Classification (NCBI taxonomy): domain Eukaryota; kingdom Metazoa; phylum Chordata; class Actinopteri; order Perciformes; family Nototheniidae; genus Notothenia; species Notothenia rossii. The sequence goes on along the minus strand of NC_136902.1, from coordinate 91,254,514 downwards.
GAGGGTGTCGTATTGTCATACTGATATTCTGTACAAACTGTGAAGTCCACTGAGACAAATGTAACATTTGTGATATTGGGCTATATAAATAAACATTGATTGATTGATTGATTGATTGAGTGTGATTATAGCAGTGGGTTGGTTTATTTACACTCTGACAGAAACCAACATAATCTAATATAGAGTTAAATGCAACAGTAAGGCTATTTTTATCATCGTCAACATGAATATTAAAGTCACCTACGATAATTACTTTATCTGTTTTAAGTACCAAAGCTGATAAAAACTCAGAGAATTCTGATAAGAATTCTGAATAAGGACCTGGTGCACGGTACACTGTAACAAATAAGATTGGCTGCAAAGTTTTCCAGGTCGGACGCGTAAGACTAAAAATGAGGCTTTCAAAGGAGGTATAATTTAATTTTTGTTTAGTATTGATAAGTAAACTTGAGTCAAAGATTGCTGCAACTCCACCTCCTCGGCCCGTGCCTCGGGCAATATGAGTATTGATATGGCTGGGTGGAGTGGCCTCATTTATGCTGACATATTCTTCATGTCTCAACCAAGTTTCAGTGAGACAGCATATATCAATATTATAATCCGATATTAAATCATTTACCAGTATTGCTTTAGATGCTAGAGATCTTATGTTTAAGAGACCACATTTAATCTTCCTGTTTTGTTGCACTGTAGTAGTTGTTACATTTACTTTTATTAGGTTATTATGTATGACACCTCTATTAGGTTTTACCTTAAATTGTCCTTGGGCAGACACACACACCGTTAATATTGGGTATTTTATTGGGTTCGGGATTCCTATGGATGACTGCCTAGGAGAGAGCGCAGAGAAGCGTGTAAGACTGCGACTCTGCCTCCTGGTCTCAACTCCAGTTTGTCATGGATTAAGTCCACAGAGCCCTGAAATGTTTGCCGAAATGAGATTTGCACCTTCCAAATTAGGATGAATGCCGTCTCTCTTAATCAGACCAGGTTTTCCCCAGAAGGCTGTCCAATTATTTACGAAGCCCACATTGTTTGCTGGGCACCACCAAGACAACCAGCGCTGAAATGATGACATGCGGCTATACATGTCATCATTGATCAGATTGGGGAGGGGACCAGAGAAGATTACGGTGTCCGACATTGTTTTAGCATAACTACACACCGACGCCACATTAAGTTTGGTGCATTCTGATTGGCGTAAACGAACATCATTACCACCGACGTGAATAACAATCCTAGACTGTATTTACGTTTATTTTTAGCCAGCAGTCTAAGATGCGCCTCAACGTCGCCCGCTCTGGCCCCCGGAATGCATTTGACTGTGGATGCTTCGGTCTCTAAATTCACGTGTCTCATAATAGAGCTACCAATAACCAGAGTTGGCTTCTCAGCGGGTATCTCGCTGAGTGGGGAATATCTGTTAGATACGTGAACGGGTTGGTGGGGACCTGCGGGTTTCGCGTTATGCCCCTTCTGAACAGTCACCCATTCTCCCTGCTGCTCGGGAGTTGCCAGGGGACGGCTAAGAGGAGCTACCTTTTTCCGGTCCGCACCGGCTAACATGGGCTTTACTGTAGCTGAGTTATTTTCTAAGATGCGGAGCCGGGCTTCTATGGCTATGATTCCCGCCTCCACCCTAACAACTATACTACATTTAACACATGTATCGGTACCAGTAAAGGAGGTAGGGTAGTAACCAAACATGAGACAGTTAGAGCAGGAAATAGCACCCGAGGGTGGGGAAAGAGCCATGGCTAGCTATCAAGCTAAAGTAGCTACCGTTAGCAAACACGAAAAGAGTGTATGTAACTGTGGAGTTACGGTCGCTAAGAGAAGGAGAGTTTGTGAGTGCTTAAGCTGTAGTAACGTGTGATTACAACGTCAGGCAGTTGCCATGATCAAGAGTTTTAAAACGATCGATTAAGTTAAGATAATAACCTATCAGCAACAGAACAGGCACACGGGATACCCGGAGATGACAACAACAACCGGAAGTTACAACATGCTTACCTCAATAGTGGTCCGTGTAGAAACAGACTGTATTTTCTCCACTATCAATGCTATGCTAACACGCAGTCTACAGCGCTGGAAGTAATACAAGTTGTATTTCTGCCAAAACTAAACCTCTGAAATATAAATGTTCCCACAGAGTTTGAAACCTAATGTTTATCTTTAGTTGGAGCTTCTCCTTTTTCAAACCTTTCCTCCTAAATGTGAGTTCAAAGCTCTGATTATCTCCTGAACAAAGACTATGAACATATTCATCGTCCTCTGTTTATAAGTGATTGTTATTTTTGTATATATTGACTCTTGTGCCGTTATATTTTCCTTTTGTATTGATGCCTCTTAATGTGGGACTTTGTATATACAGGACTGTCTCAGAAAATTAGAATATTGTGATAAAGTTCTTTATTTTCTGTAATGCAATTAAAAAAACAAAAATTTCATACATTCTGGATTCATTACAAATCAACTGAAATATTGCAAGCCTTTTATTATTTTAATATTGCTGATTATGGCATACAGCTTAAGAAAACTCAAAAATCCTATCTCAAAAAATTAGAATAGTTCCTCAGACCAAGTAAAAAAAAAAGATTTATAACAGCAAAACACAATCAAACATTTGAAAATGTCCATTAATGCACTCAGTACTTGGTTGGGAATCCTTTTGCACGGATTACTGCATCAATGCGGCGTGGCATGGAGGCAATCAGCCTGTGGCATTGCTGAGGTGTTATGGATGCCCAGGATGCTTCAATAGCGGCCTTTAGCTCATTAGCATTGTTGGGTCTGGTGTCTTTCAGCTTCTTCTTCACAATACCCCACATATTCTCTATGGGGTTCAGGTCAGGGGAATTTGCAGGCCAATCGAGGACAGTAATGCCATGGTCAGTACACCAGTTACTGGTGGTTTTGGCACTGTGGGCAGGTGCCAGATCATGCTGGAAAATGAATTCCTCATCTCCATAGAGCTTTTCAGCAGACGGAAGCATGTAGTGCTCTAAAATCTCTTGGTACACAGCTGCATTTACTCTGGGCTTGATGAAACACAGTGGACCAACACCAGCAGCTGACATGGCTCCCCAAACCATCGCTGACTGTGGGAACTTCACACTGGATTTCAAGCAACTTGGATTTTGCTCCTCTCCAGCCTTTCTCCAGACTCTGGCGCCTTGACTTCCAAATGAAATACAAAACTTGCTTTCGTCTGAAAAGAGGACTTTGGACCACTGTGCAACTGTCCAGTGCTTCTTTTCCTTAGCCCAAGTCAGACGCCTCTTCTGTTGTCTTGAGTTCAGAAGTGGCTTGACCATGGGAATACGGCTATTGTAGCCCATTTCCCGGACACGTCTGTGAACAGTGACTTTTGATACCTGGACTCCAGCTTCAGTCCACTGTCTTTGAAGCTCCCCCAAATTCTGGAAGCGACTCTTCTTCACAATGCTGTTAAGGCTGCGGTCATCACTCTTGGTTGTGCAGCGTTTCCTGCCACATTTCCCCCTTCCAACAGACTTTTTGTAGATGTGCTTTGAAACTGCACTCTGTGAACAGCTTGCTCTTTGAGAAATTTCTTTTTGTGTCTTACCCTCCTGATGGAGGGTGTCAATGACGGTCCTCTGGACAGCAGTCAGATCAGCAGTCTTCCCCATACTTGTGATTTAGTTTACTGAACCAAGCTGAGTGTTTTTCAAGGCTCAGGAAACCCTTGCAGGTGTTTCGAGTTAATTAGACGATTCAAGTGATTCGTTGAACACCCTACTAGTATACTTTTTCATGATATTCTAATATTTAGAGATAGGATATTTGAGTTTTCTTAAGCTGTATGCCATAATCAGCAATATTAAAATAATAAAAGGCTTGCAATATTTCAGTTGATTTGTAATGAATCCAGAATGTATGACATTTTTGTTTTTTTAATTGCATTACAGAAAATAAAGAACTTTATCACAATATTCTAATTTTCTGAGACAGTCCTGTATGTGTAAATGTTTCATTCTGTAGATATCTTTAAATATTTAAACTTTTATTCATCAGGATTGTGAGAAAACAGCATTTCTAAGACTTGGAAAATGTGAAAATACAGCTAAATATGAACTATTAATAAATATTTGTTCTGTGTATAATCTGGTACAGTATCATCGAAATTAGTTGTTCATATTCCCAGGAATGGCTTGAGGATCCAAATTAGTAAAAAGAAGGACATTTAATCGCTGAGTTTGCTTCAAAATGACAACAAATCAACGTGTTTTATAACTTTGCAGCTCCCTTCTTACTCTCGTTACAGCAGCAGTCGAGTGCTTTCACCTTTCCAATCTAATTACATATTCATAATATTCCAGCTTGTTCTTTCAGCCTCACCAAAGCATCTGTGAGAGCATTAAAACATAAATGTACATGTGTTAAAACATGCTTAATCTAAACAAATCCTAAAACATACCTCACTTTCTGTTTCCTGCCATTCCTCATTACCTCAAACATTAAATCAAAATCAAAGCACTTTCTGTTTAACCAATTTCAATCTGAGTTTCATCTCTGAGAAAAAGAAAACCTCTCCTCAGGGATGAAGTCACTTATTGAAAGATTTCATGGAGAGAAAGTATAATTTTAAAAGGAGTGAACTGACCCTGAGTCACAGTGTCAGAGGTCAGAGGTCAGAGGAAATGTAACAGCATAAACAGGCAATAATTCTGCCTAGAGGGAATCACAGTGAGGTTAAACATCCTGCTGGGTTTCTCTGGATCTGGATCTGGATCGTACCACACTGACAATCACTGATGGAAATCTTCGCCCGCTACGATTTGATCCAGATCGTTGATCCTCTCCGGAGAAAAGCCTCCTCGATCGCTATACCTTCGAATCAAGGACCTACAAGATAAGAGAGAGAGGAAGGAAGTCAGACTCTCCTTGGACTGGAAGAGCTGGGTTGCAGTTGAATAGTCCAAATATCAGCTCCTAACGTCTATCCCTTGACCTCTGTGTGAAACGTCATAGGGTTAAGGAATAGTGTATTGGAGAATTCAAAAGGATTTTGGAGAAGAGACTGTGGTACTTTAGAGAATCCGACTGCACTTTTACTATCCGACGTGTTTATGATATTTGGTTGTGTGTAGACGGTCGATGCAGGGAGAGGCATATACGTGCCTTGATCCCTGCCGAGTCGACGCACAACTGTTGATTGGTGTCAGAGCCAAAACACTTTTTAAGAGCAATGCGCTCATGGTATAGATGTGGCGCATACACCTTGATTCCTACTCTTTTCCCTCAACCTATCCTAAGGGAGTGCATGTACGTAGACATGTTGTGCCTCTCCACCTCTGTTCCTTACTTCTTACTTGCTACCCCTTATCCCTCACCCTATCCTAAGGGAGTGCATGTACGTAGACACGTTAGTTTAGCTGCTATAGGCTTAGACTGTCGGGGGACACCTTACTTCTTCCTTCTGTCTGTCTGTACCTGTGTACTCTCATGTTCCGAATAACCCAGCTTCCCCCAAATGTCTTTTTGGTGTCTATATATACGCCGGGATCCTGAGTCGTGGCTGAACCTGTCTCTGCGGTCCTGCCTGACTCTCATCATACTACTTCCCTGATGGCTCCCACAGGATTGTTGACACCCTCATGGATTCATCTTTGTGAGGATCCACATTGCGGCCTTCCTCTTTTTCCTCTGTTGTTGTCTGTCTGTCTTCCTGGCTGGGCGTAGCTGACCTACATTTGGATTTCCGTCTCCACACCGCTCCAGCTGTTGATCATCTCGCTGATTGCCACTACTCACCTGCACCTGCTTAAAACCCTGGTTCTCATCCTCAGTCTTCGCCAAGTCTTTGTTTATTCTTCAGGGGTAAACAAACTTCCAGGCCCATTTTTTTGACACTTCACCACTGTTTGAGTCTTAGTGCTTGCATGCGGGTTCTCATCTCCAATCATTCCACATGAAGCCTAACAGAAGAACTGGCCAAGAAGAACCCTGCAGTCACTGTATCGGATCCCGCCACACTCCATCATGCTCTGTCTAGTCAAGGTTCCCTTCTGGGTCAACACGACCAGCTTATCCGGGCGTAAGTCGAGAGTAATCAATCCATGGCTCATCATGTCTCAGAGTTAGCTTGCCAGATCTCTGCTCTCTCTACCTCGGCTGCTGCTTCTCGTGCCACTCCCAATCCTGCTCCTGTTTCTACTCCATGCCAGGATTTCCCCTTCACCGACCCTGAGCCATTCCACAATTTAGAGGAAATGGACGTCCACTCTCGGGAGACGTCCGAGAATGGTGCGGTTACCCAAAGTGACAGACCTAATTTTACCCAGGAAAAGGGTTTGGAATGTTGGGGAAAGTGGTGTAAATAGATAAAGAGTGAACCCGTAAAACCAGAGAGCAGGCTGTGCAGAAAATGTAAAAAAAGTATCCGAAAATAGTGCCTCATAACCTGGGTAGAGTCCCCTGTCAACTCCCATATCATTCCTCCACAGGCAAAATAGTCAGATTAAAGTTTTTGGAGAACCAGGGAAAACTGGTGAAAATGGAAAACAAGTATCCGAAAATAGTGCCTCATAAGGCGGGTAGAGTGCCCTGTCAACTCCCCTTACATTCCTCCAGTCAGAAAAAGTCTGAGTTCACTTTTTGGAGATCCATAGAAAAGGGGTGAAAGTGAGAAAATGTAGCCGAAAATAGTGTCTCATAATGCGGGTAGAGTCCCCTCAAACTCCCCTTGCATTCGTCCAGAGACCAGTTTGCAAACTTAAAGTTTGGTAAGAACCAGGCTGGCGGGTCTCCAGGCAACAAATGTATCAGAGCCAGAGTGCACATGGAGCGGATACATTCCTCCATGAAATCAGACACCCGTTTTTTCTTTCTGAGTCCTCTCAAAAACCGGGTTTCCGATTTCGTGCAGACAGTAGTCTGAAATGGATGAATACATTTTTTTGACGGAGAAGGGGAAGCTTGATTTCCCCTCTCCGTTGTAAGTTGCAACGGAGAAGTGGAAAAGTGTCCGGGGCTTCGGCCCGAAGGAGCTTTTTTGAGCCCCTTCTCCGTTGGCACTTAGTAATTCTTTAGAGAATTTTTTTAAACTTCATTTTTGATTATTTTAAGATATAATTGACCGTTTTTTTTCACTTTTTTCTTCTTTCCACGGGTGGGGGCTCATGGCAGGCCGCGTATGAGCTCCCAAATTCGGCCTGGAACCTCCAGGATTTGTGGGCTAAGTTCCATAAACTGACAAAGTCACCCAGAAATGTCACTTTTATTGCCCAAAAATATATAATACAAATACATTTAAATAGTAAAAGTTACAATTGTGCTCCGCGTAACCCGAAATTTGGTTTATATAGCCCAATGATAGTGAATAAAAATCATTTTCATGGAAAAAAGTGTTAAAATGCCTGATTAATGCATATGCAGGACCCCAGACCCCAGTGAGCTCAAGACTATGTGCATTGTGTTAGGGAACCATATTAATGATAAAATAAATCATTTAAATGCAAAGATAATGATTAAAAATCATTTTTTTAGGGGGACAACTGTGCAGAGGAGCCTGAAAATGACTCTTCAGCACCCCGGAGAAGCAGGGTGTGAGACTCACAGAGTGCACCCAGAGAGATCCTTGCAGCACATGGCTCTTGCACCCAGACTGTAGCCAGAGAACAGGCTGCTTCACAGCACTTTGTAACCCAGGAAAGCAGCTTGAATCGTGGGTACATGAGTGTTAAAAGTGCATTAAACTGTTTTAATTCAAATGTATGTTTGACTGCATAAACATCCGGTGTTATGGACATATTCATGTCAGTATGGACAGGAAACTGTCCATTTCGTCCCCTTTTAAGTCATGAAATGTACAAGAAGATGAAAACAGCAGAGTCACTGCTGTTAGCAGGGTCTCAGACTCACAGGCACATATGCAGAGATCCAGGGTGATGCACATGGCTTTTCTACCCAGGAATAAGTCTTTGAAAGCTGGGGGAAAGTGGTGTGAATAGAGGGAGAGAGCCCCCAGAGAGAAGCGGAGTGTGAGACTCACAGAGCACACCCATTTTGGCAATGTACGGCAACCCAAGAAGGACATTTGACACAGCGGCGTTTCACAAAGAAGAGAAAAAACACTCAAAAAACCAGACGACATTAATAATAATAAACTTTATTTATATAACACCTTTCATGCTTGAAGTGCTTTTACAGAGTATGACATAAAATGACAATAACAAATGAGGAACAATAATTAAAAACAAGGTGTAAACAAACAGAAAGAGTTATATCTTAAAACATGAACAGTGATACTACTAACAAATTACTATTGCCCCAAATTATAAGCCAAATTAAAAAGATTGGTCTTTAATTTAATTTAAATGGCCGACCAACCCTTTTTGACTGGTCATATTTCTGGAGTAATTATACAGTTTTTGAGGAACAGAAATGTTGTTTTCTGGCATCACTTTAACATTTTAACAAGGTGCTGGTGGGTGAGCAAACTTGGAATAATAAGCTAAATATATATATACTTTAAGGTGCTCCAGGAACAACTGAAGTTTAATTAATAAATGTGACAATAAAATAAAAAACGGCTAGATATTCTCTTATCTTCCTCCAGCAGCGTATTACTGAAACACCTAGGATTGTGTACATAAACAAATAATTAAAAACCTTTAAAAGAATAACTTACAGAGCACAGATTAAAATCAGACCTGTTTGAATAATTATCTGAATATTTCTGAATAAACAGTGACTTTTTAGCCAATATCACCTCCTCAGTTCCCCCTCTATACATTCAAATGAATACAAATTAAGGTTTATATCTTCTCTCTTAGCTGTAGTGCTAATTATCAACGTTTCTAAAACCAATATATTAAAAATGTATGAATGGAAAAAAGGTGTATTTTCATTATGATTTTAAATGGTTTCATTATAATCTTTATCCAATATTTAATACTTCTTGATGAATCCAAACTACTTTTGAAATGTGAACAGTGCAACAATGATGTAGAATAACTGGTATCATCGTTCTTTAAAATGTATTTTCTCCACTATCAATGCTATGCTAACACGCACTCTACAGCGCTGGAAGTAATACAAGTTGTATTTCTGCCAAAACTAAACCTCTGAAATATAAATGTTCCCACAGACTTTGAAACCTAATGTTTATCTTTAGTTGGAGCTTCTCCTTTTTCAAACCTTTCCTCCTAAATGTGAGTTCAAAGCTCTGATTATCTCCTGAACAAAGACTATGAACATATTCATCGTCCTCTGTTTATAAGTGACTGTTATTTTTGTATATATTGACTCTTGTGCCTTTATATTTTCCTTTTGTATTGATGCCTCTTAATGTGGGACTTTGTATACATGTGTAAATGTTTGATTCTGTAGATATCTTTAAATATTTTAACTTTTATTCATCAGGATTGTGAGAAACAGCATTTCAAAGATGTGGAAAATGTGGAAAATACAGCTAAATGTGTACTTTTAATAAAGGTGTATCCTGTGTAAAGTCTGGTATAATTGAGATGTGTTGTTTTTTTTCCCAGGAATGGCTTTGAGGATACAAATGAATATTTTCTCAGTAAAACAATGAACATTTAATCGCTGATTTTGCTGCAAAATGACCACAAATCAACGTGTTTTGCTAACTTTACAGCTCCCTTTTTCCTCTCATTACAGCAGCAGTCGAGTGCTTTCACCTTTCCAATCTAATTACATATTCATAATAAACACACAGAGTTTACACAGCATTTACATGTGTTAAAACATACTTAATCTAAACAACTCCGACAACATACCTCACTTTCTGTTTCTCCTTTTTCATGTATGCATATTTATTGCCTCATTTATTTATTTCAGAATTTATTTCATAGGCATATTTATATATATATGTATTTATTTAATTATTTATGTATTTATTTAATTTTGGCTTAAATGGCATTCCATATCATTGGTCATGTGCGTGTTAGTGTGTGTTGGAGGAGGGGCTCTGTAAGGAAGTGGCAGATTTTTTCCGGCTGTGTATTTTCAAATTCTAGCGCACTCGAGCTGGTTTCTCCAAAGTTACCTACCCCACCTTTAAGATTACAGATGTTCTTCCCCCTCCTGTTCAGTGATAACCACGTATCTCCAGATGATTTTAAATGTTTACGATGAACTAGGATCCAGTATGTATTTATGTGTTCAGGCAGTTCTCCTCCTTAAGCTACATGCCTTTAAAAAGCCTCTTGGATCAGCTTGAAAATGCACCGTCACAAAGCTGAAACAGGGCTGTTTTTCTGAAAAACTCATGAAAAGTTGACTTTTTAAAGATGCATGGTTATCACAGGACACAGCTGCACACATATATTGATCTCAGAATCTGCAGCAATGCATTTAACAAACCAAGAGTATATAAAGGAGTTCAAATAATCTACACTATGCAATTTGTGCATTCATGCAGCAGTAATAATATTCCTCAAACAAATATATATAATATGGAACAATATATTACACAGTTAACACTAGAGTACCCAAAACAACCTCACAAGTAAGGTTTTGAATGCGGGATGTTGATTGATTTGTTTTCACTTTGTGGTATTATAATTTATACTTGCTTGTTTTTAGCTGCTTGTCTATTTTCTAACTTTCTTGTACATGTTTTTGGAACTGTCTTACTGTGAGAGCAATTGAAAATAATCTGTACCTGTCCAGGTGATGAGGCTGGTTATGAAACAAAGGGAGGAGCTACATACAGGTGAGGGTGATGAAGGGAAAATAGGAAGTCAGACTGCCAGAATCCATTTTACACTTCGACAGAGCAGGAGGAGAAAAACAGGGTGAGTGTTAACACCAGGATCTGGTTTTTAACATTATTGCGCAATCTATGCCTGTGAGCGTGCTGCGCGAGCCGAGATTATGTGTGTGTGGGTATTTGAACCTTTTCGTATTTAAGTTTGTGCAAGGGCTGCTGCTGCGTGTGTGTGTGTGTGTGTGTGTGTGTGTGTGTGTGTGTGTGTGTGTGTGTGTGTGTGTGTGTGTGTGTGTGTGTGTGTGTGTGTGTGTGTGTGTGTGTGTGTGTGTGTGTGTGTGTGTGTGTGTGTGTGTGTGTGTGTGTGTGTGTGTGTGTGTGTGTGTGTGTGTGTGTTTTTATTAGGTTGACGTAGAATACAGGCAACGTCACGACGATGTCAGACGTAATAATTAATAAACAGTAGTTTGAGAATATTTGCTGGTGTTGTACTACTCGAGACCGGTATTGGTCTTGTCTTTGTATCGGACCTATAGGACTCGAGATTTCATGTCAAGACGGGTCAAGACCACGGCTGTGGCTGGGGATGGGATGAGGGTCGGGAACCAAAATCCGGTTCCGATTTGGAACAAATAACAATTGTCCGGTCTGGTGATTTATAAGAGTTGTGTCTAGCAGCTCTCTCGCTCTCTCTCTCCCTCCCTCCCTCCCTCAAGGTGTGTGTGGGTTTGGGTGTGTCTGTGTTTCTCATTCACTGTCCCTCAGGTTGTGGCATGTTTCGATTGACAGTTTGTGGCTTGTATGTCTTGTGAAAGCAACGCTGGCATAATATGATGTGGCCTGCTGACATGGCCTCTGATAAACACACAGGACTAAAATAATATGCGTTTAATTCAGCCCAGATGCGGTGACTGCAGGCCAAATCCAGTGGCAGCCGGCCCATAGGGGCGCTAGGGGTGCCGCCCCACCTCTTCCCACATTAAAATAAAAATAAAAAATATAATTAAAAATTCTTTTTTTTTTTTAATTCTTTTTTTTAATGGACAAGGTAAATATTATATAACTGGTATCAGTAAAATGTATAACCTACAATAACATCGCGTTCAAAATGGTGTTTACGATGTCTAAAGTTACTGATAAGTCACATGTTTCCTGCCTGGCCTTGCCCGTGTATCATTACCCTCTCTCGTCTGGGCGCTAAGAGAGGAGCCCTCAAGCAGTGCAGCAGCAGCCACTAGCAGCTGACTGTTGCTATCTGTAAACTATGCCTCCGAAACACAATTTCAGCCAATCAGTGTCTTCAAATCTGATGATCACCGGGCGCCAATGTCAGCGCCCGGTTCAGGGTTATGGCTAGAAAGGATCCGTCTTGTGTAAAACTCTTGCGAGAGTTTGCGAGTCACGTGGCTGAATGTTTACGTTTGACAGGCGGCCTTTCAGTTACGATCGTTAACATCAGTGGGCCACAGCAACTGATGGTGAGAAGCTAAACTATCTATTAATTATGTCAATTACAGGGAGTGTGATTGTAACTGTGTGTGTGACTAGCTGGATGCAAAGAGGTAAACACTGTCTTTTGTTTCACATGCTTGCTCTTCAAACAGCCGGGGACAGATACTATGTGCCCGTGATAAATAAACACACACACACACACACACACACACACACACACACACACACACACATATATATTATTGTATATAGTTGAGTTTTGACTGCATCCATCAAACTAGATTTTTTGCCTTAATGGTCTGTTTTCTAATATTTCTGTGTTTCTGAATCATTTGAGTGTTCCCAAAGAACCGGTGTTCTGCAGCTTGTGTGGGCCTACTGTACTGTTGCACAGTTTATTGTAGAAACTATGTCCAGGACAAGGTATTTGGAAGTTTTGGAAGATTCCTAGCTAACCACACTGAAGATTATGGAGGTATTGATCAGTCTTCTCATATCTCTAACATCACCAGAAGTCATAATTTAAGAGGTCATTTCTCAAAATGTTCCCCGTGTGGTTTATTCACCATTACAATAGCCCCACCTAAAATAATTTCCACCGGCCGCCACTGGCCAAATCCATTAATGCGGCATATATTGAAGGTGTTCAAAGTTGCACGTATGAGGCGCAGTGAGAACCACGCACCTGTCAGACTAGCGAATGGGCACATTTAAATTTCAGGAGAATAATGAAGATGTGATTGGTTTTAACTTGTTCCACTCTCCGTTTCTCACGAGACCAGTGCGCTGCTGTTTACATTAGTGTGGACTGGACCTACTTAAACTGACGGCAAGAATATAATAGGTATAGAATGACGAAAAAGAAAGTAAGTTAGCGAACATTATGAGCCACATTTCTTTCTATATTGTAGCCTGATGTGCACATCGACTGTCAACAAAACAGTTTCTCAGTCCAATGCTAAGTTAGTGGCAGGCCCTGTGTGACTGGAGACTGTAAGGCTACAACAACAAAAAAAACATGTCCTTAACGTTACTCAAGGCAAATATATGTAATATAACGTTAGACTGCAGCTAACTGTGGGGCTACAAACCCCTCATACTGTGAGTGAATAACTTGAGATGGCTATGTTGTCTAAAAGGGAGACAATAATTATGGTATTAGGCCATGCAAATACAGGGTCAACTAAGTGATACAAAATAAGTGTTGTATAATATATGTTCTTGAATAATGTTATTTCATAGTTATTAATGTAATGATTACTAATGATTGTTCAGTTCCACTATCAGATGATGCTGATGGTGATGACCCTGAGGCAGAGATGCAGGCAGAGCTTAGTGCTAGGATAGAACTGGCAGGCACAGAGGAATGTTTCAATAGGCTATGACTATGAAAACACTGAACAAAACCAAAGCAAATGTAATGACAACAGTATAAGCAAGCTATGTTCATGTTCTCTCAATCAGTTACTATATAGTTATTGATAAGAGTTTAATCCTTATGCTGGTTCTTATTCAGTACCAGCAGATGCTGAGGAGGTTGAAAAGACAAGTCAAGATTCAGGGTCCAGCTCAAGGGAAATTGCAACTGAGGAGAAAGACAGTGAAAGAGACGCACAGGAAGTTGACACAGAGAGGCCTTTTGATTATATTGCTCGCCCTCAGCCAACCACCCACAACAAACTTCCATGAAAGCCATTCCCAAAGTATTCCACAGCAAGGATGGGACAAATAGAAAATGGTTAACTTACTGTGAATCATCGCACTCTCTATATTGCTTGCTGTTTCTCATGTTTGCCAGGCCTGCCAGTGACAATGCTTTTGTTAAAGGAGGCATGGAAGCATGTTCACCAAATAATTGAATACCATGAAAGAAGCGGGTTGCATCGAGATAGTGCAGATGCATATTCCCTGAGAGCAAGCAGAGCTGATATCAGCCAAAAAAATCCAGCAAAACGCCCCCCAAAAAACTGGTAGTGTTTCAGTCGGGATGTCGACCTAACCACAGCACTGAGACTTCACTTGTTAAGGTCTTATATGACATCCATTTGAACACAGAAAGTGGCAGAATATCCAACCCAGTGTAATAACTACGTTGGTCCACAACTTGGGACCTAGTATTTCTACAAAAACGCCTCTGAAATTGTAAGATTGTAAGATCCGTACGTTTTTTTTTCACCATTCATTCCAATAGCTGGCGTCTATGTCACGTGATCTTCAAATGTCTCCCTGCAGAAAAAAAAAACATGGCCAAACTTCATTTTATTCTCGGTGGAAAATGCCTATTTTAAGGTTAGTTTGGCCATTAAAATGCGTTTTGATGTCATTTGATGAGAGAAATATGAGTTGTTACTTCAGATTATGTGTGCAGTGGATGTACATGATCTTTAGTTTGCTAGTTATTACGAAGATTACTTCAGGAAATTGTGTCTATACAACGTTTTCATTGTTACCAAGGTGGTTGCTAGGGACGCTGCTATGGATATTATTTCTGTTATGTTGTGTAACTGTTTAATGGTGTTATCTTTATTGCTACCCCCTTCCCCGTCAATTTATAGTGTTGCTCCACAGCGCAAACGTATTAGTTTAACAAAATCTGCATCTAAAATTGTGGCATAGATACGTTATTTTCCCCTGTGCAATTCTCCATTTACTCAACAATAACACATAATTATCCTTGTGTTTATTTATGTAGTGAAGTTACAGCAACTAAGTAGCTGTAACTTCACTGGGTTATTTGGTGATAACAACCAAAGTAAAGTAACTTCAGACGCAGACGTCACGTAGCTTCTCAGACGAGAGGGGTGGCGACGAGAGTGTCACGTTACTTCTCTCGCGGCATTGTTCACGGCTTGGTAGGCAACGATCGACACGATTGGCTGCTCAGTTAGTTCGGTCTTTGGCACAAATCACACCTCATACCTGTGCGTTAGTTTTAAAAAAAAAACATAGGGCTCAGTTTATAACTCGAACCCTGGTTATACTGTATGTCAGAAAATAATCTGTAGATTTAAATATATTTATTTCCTGCAGTCGAAAGTGACATCTTCAAATGTTGTGAACTTTTTTATCCATTTCCTGGTTTCTGATTCATCAGAGTTACATAACATGTAACAGCCCAGCGAAGTCAACATGGAGAGCAGCCTGCCTGAAGTCTGACTGAGTTGTTGTATTGAAACCCAAGTTTGTCATTATGATGGTTTGGATTCACATACTGGTTTATCTCTCAGACTGGAGAAGATGAGTGATTTCAAAGAAGACGAAGAGGACAAATCTCCAGTCCCCAGCCGTCTGTCTCTGGAGAGTGACCGGTCTAAAGAGGAACCTCCAGACTTCAGAGATGAACCTGGACCCTCAGACAGGAAGTAAGAGTCTGTTTCTACTGTAACCTGACCTGGAGAGGATTCAGTTTTTATATTATCTGATAATCAAAACGGTTATTTTATAATTATAATTACATGAGGGCAGTAGAGTACAGAAACAATGTGTAGAGTATAGTATAGTGATTCTAACAACCGGGTGAGCTGGTTGTATTTATAATTAGCATATTTATTTTGTGCGGTGCGATAAAATGTAGGGTCAATCCGCAGACACAATTTTGTGCCTGGCAACACGAATCAAGTAAAGATTTGAAATTCATATCCCCCGGGTATTCACACAACTTGAAAAGTTACAACTTGAGAGTAAAGTTTGTGACGCTCTGTTACAAAAACAGTGTTGAGATTCTGCTCCTGTCGTCACTGACATGCTGAGATAAATCAGAAGAGGGAACATCAGCAGCCAGAGCTCTACAGCACCTCATATTAAATCAGGGTTATTCATGTACCTGTATAAACCAGAGACTGTCTGTGGTGCTAACAATATAATAGCTGCTGTTCTAATGACTGGATGGAGTTATTTTGAGTGTTGATGGAGCAGCTACAATGTTAGCCTAGCTTTAATGAAACTGATTTCATTCAGAAAACCAACATTTTAAAGTATTTTGCTCGTTGTGTTGCAGACAGACCTGACGAAGCATTAACTCAAATCAATATCATTACGTTGTTATCTTGGTATCCTTTCCATTTGTTTATTGCAATGTATTCACAGCAAATTCAATGTAAATTGGCTTCAAAGTGCTAAAGTGTTCCAGATGAATTCAGCTGATGTTATGAATCCAGACACAAAGTTGTGTGGTTTCCTAATGATATGAAGAACTAACCTCTATCTCCCTTACCAGGATGAACAATCATCTAGAGATACAGACTTTAATTTAAATATGAAAGTAGAATTTGCCACCTTGTTGTACCTTTGGTGAGAATCAGCTCCTCTAATGTAAAGTGCTGTAAAGGATGTGTTCATCTCCACAGAGGGAAGAGGAAGAGTCCTGTTCCTGTGGAGGAGCAGCTGTCCAGCTGTGCTCTGTGTCAGGACGTCCTGAAGGATCCAGTCTCTACCAGCTGTGGACACTGGTTCTGCAGACAGTGCATCGCCTCATACTGGGAGCAGCTTCCTCCATCAGGAGACTCCTGCTGTCCTCAGTGTGGAGAAAGATGGAGCATTTTACAAAGTAAGAGGCCGAATACGTGCAGCCTCTTTCCCGCTGTGTGGGTGCTGGGTGTCTGCTCTTCTATAGAAACACTGTATCATCTGATCCCTTCTTCAAGGCTTTGCTTTTAAAGTGTGTACACAAATATTTCACGCGGGACAGCAGTGTTTCCCTAAAAAACGCTTTCTGTCTTACTCAGACATTACTACATTAGCCCAGCACTTATATAACATTTACGTATGAGAGTATAAATATCTGGCAGCTAGTATTTGTGGTTCCTTCTGGAGTCTCCATGTCCAGGATGTTCTGTGTTGTAAAGTATAGACATTAAAATGTTTTATAAAAATCACGACATTTAAAATCCTGACTGTTCAGATTCTCAAAAGTATTTCCTGATTCTCTCATGTTTCCTTCTCTTCCAGCAGATAGTGGTCTGCAGGAGGTTTTAGATGAACATAGGCTCAGTCTGAGGAGGAGATGTGAACGTGTGACTGAAGGAACTGATCAAAGTGAAACCCTCCTCAACAGCATCTTCACTGAGCTCTACATCACACAAGGCCAGAGTGAAGAGGTTAATACCCAACATGAGGTGAGGCAGCTGGAGACAGCTTCCAAGAAAGAGACCCTCCATGACACTCCAATCAAGTGCCAGGACATCTTTAAAGCCTTACCTGACCAACAGACTCTCATCAGAGCGGTCCTGACCAACGGAGTCGCTGGAGTTGGAAAAACCTTCTCAGTGCAGAAGTTCACTCTGGACTGGGCCGAGGGTTTGGGAAACCAAGATGTCAGTCTGGTGATCCCGCTCTCCTTCAGGGAGCTGAACCTGATCAAAGGTGAGCAGTACAGTCTTCTCAGGCTGCTCCATGTTTTCCATCCAACCTTACAGAAGCTCACAGCAGAGCAGCTGGCTGTCTGTAAAGTGCTGCTCATCTTTGACGGCCTGGATGAAAGCAGACTTTCTCTGGACTTCAGAAACAATGAGGTTGTGTCTGATGTCTCTCAGCAGTCCACAGTCAACGTGCTGCTGACAAACCTCATCAGGGGGAAGCTGCTTCCCTCGGCTCTCGTCTGGATAACTTCCAGACCTGCAGCAGCCAATCAGATCCCTCCTGAGTGTGTGGACAGGGTAACAGAAGTACGAGGCTTCACTGACGCCCAGAAGGAGGAGTACTTCAGGAGGAGATGGAGTGATGAAGACCTGTCCAGCAGAATCATCTCTCACATCAAGAGCTCCAGGAGCCTCCACATCATGTGTCTGATCCCAGTCTTCTGCTGGATCACTGCTGCAGTTTTGGACCACATGTGGACTACAGACCAGAGAGGAGAGCTGCCCCAGACCCTCACTGACATGTACTCACACTTCCTGCTGGTCCAGACCAAGAGGAAGAAGCAGAAGTATGAAGAGGGACATGAGACGAGTCCACAGCAGCTGACGAAGGCTGACAGGAAGGTTCTTCTGAAGCTGGGGAGGCTGGCGTTTGAACATCTGGAGAAAGGAGACATCATGTTCTACCAAGAAGACCTGCAGCGCTGTGGTCTGGATGTCACCGAGGCCTTGGTGCACTCAGGAGTTTGTACACAGATCTTCAAAAGAGAGAGTGTGATCTTCCAGAAAACAGTCTACTGCTTTGTTCATCTGAGCATTCAGGAGTTTCTGGCTGCAGTCTACATGTTCCACTGTTACACCAACAGAGACACAGAGGTACTGAAGGACTTCCTGCAGGGAGACTGGCCCGATGAGAACAGTGATAACAGTGATCAGGATTACCCATCCCTGGATGTCTTCCTGAAGGGAGCCATGGAGAAATCCCTCAGAAGTGAAAATGGCCACCTGGACCTGTTTGTCCGCTTTCTCCACGGCCTCTCTCTGGAGTCTAACCAGAGACTCTTAGGAGGCCTGCTGGGTCGCACAGACAACCGTCCAAAGATCATCCAGAGACTGTTCGGAGGCCAGCGGAGTCGCACAGACAACCGTCCAGAAATCATCCAGAGAGCCATCAACAACCTGAAGGAGATGAACAGTTCTGAAATCTCTCCTGACAGGATGATCAACATCTTCCACTGTCTGACAGAGATGAAGGACCTCTCAGTACATCAGGAGATCACAGAGTTCCTGAAGTCAGGGAACAGATTAGAGAAAGAACTCTCTGAGATCCACTGCTCTGCTCTGGCCTACATGCTGCAGATGTCAGAGGAGGTTCTGGATGAGTTGGACCTGAGGAAGTACCAAACATCAAAGGAGGGACGACGGAGACTGCTTCCAGCTGTGAGGAACTGCAGGAAGGCCAAGTAAGTCCAGATGTGATTAACTTTATAAATCGATGTGGATCAGAAGTTTATTTCTTCAAATAAATACTATAAAATGTTTGATGTTAAATACTCTGGGAGCAAAATTAAATGATCCAGTTATTCTATTTATATATTGTGACATTTTAACACTTTTTTCTTTTCTTCACATTATTTTGAGTGATGGAGGCACCCACTGCACCACTGCACCACATGCCTCCCTGTATAATAAGCCTGTTGTCAATTTTAGACACAGGCTTATTATATTTACAGCCATTAATAACATTCATTTTCTGGACTCAATGTGTGTCTTGGCCGTTTTCTTTGTTCCAAGCAAACGAGTGCTTTTTGTTTTGAAATCACTTCCGCGAGTTTCGCGGCCCCCCTCCCCCCTCGCTCCACTGACCATTAGACCATTTAGTAAAGTAAAAAGCAAAAGGGCAAAAACGCCTCTCAGACGCTCTTCCTTTTTTAATAAAGAAAAACAAATGGTCCATAACACGGACTCATATATGTATGTATACTGTAAGGAGAATGTATGTGCGTGAGAGGACCAGTATGAATTACGGCATAGAAATATACGAACACAAACCTACAGACTGAGGGTTGGGAGATCACAGGAGTGGGGGCATATCCTGCATGAAACCACAACTAAGGCAGCGGCCCCAAGCAGACTCAAGTCCCGTCACCCCTACAACAGGAGAGCACAAGAGATGCTTGGTTCCATCCCTGAGGACCTGTCTACAAGGGCATGGTTAGCAACTTCCTGGAAGCAGGAATGGGAGTCGGCTGAGCTCACACGTCTGCACCATCACATCCAAGACCCGGGAGATGGAGTCGAAGGAGAACATCTACCACGCCGGCACTGGACCCTACTGAACCGCCTCCGTACTAGGGTTGGTCGTTTCAAATCATCAATGAAGGAGTGGGGCCTGGCAGACAGCGCAGTATGCGAGTGTGGCGAGCCTGAGCAGACTGCCAACCACATAATCACCACCTGTCCTCTGTACAGACCTCCTTCAGAGGCTGGCCTCTTCCAAGTGGGACCAGAGACGAGAGCGTGGCTTTGTGACACTGAGCTGGACATATGACGACGATACACGAAAGAGAGAGGAGTGGGGGGGAGAGCTGTGGAATGTGACCATCCCCCTTGGGAGAATTCCTCCACACATTCCGATGGCCAATCCGTTTTAAACAAAGAGTTTGCAACATAGGACAGCATAGGCAACATGGGGGGTGGGGGCTGGTGAATGGTCTGGTCAATGTTTGTAAACACAATCCCCAGCATGTGTAATCAAACCAAAAGAGAAAATGCAGATATCATTCTCTCTCTCGACTCGCTGTTATCTCGAGCTGAGCGCTCATTGGTGTTCATACTGCTCACAGGCTGGGCGGCTGTGTATATCTAGTGTATTCATACTGTACCCCTCCTCACTGTTTATTCCCGTCAAGAGGTTGAAAAAGATTTAGTCCTATGTTTCTAATTGGTTCCCAAATCTGAACATTGACAAGTGGCATAAGATCAGGAGCCGGGTAAACGAGAGACTGAGGAGCCCCCGAAAAACAAATCCCGAAATAGCTCGTCCTGGTTTCCGCAGCAGATAGGCCTACAGTATGGTGTCTGTTATGTGAGTTATTTTAAATAAAACGGTGAAAACTGAACTTGAAAATTGTTTCCTCTTTTTATTTTATTATTTTCGGGACGGGGAGACGTGGGGAGATGTGTGTGATTAAAAATTAATTCGCTGAAATGTAAAGTGATCTAACTAAGTTCTATCCATATTCTTGACGGGAAGAGCAGTGTAAATGGGTGGCCATATGCATTTGAAAAGCAATATAAATCACACAGTTATTATACAATAGGCTATAAAAGCACCATCGATAACCATTACCTTTCTCCAATTCAAACTTTGGATGGGAAAAAAGGAAGGTGTAAATGGTTGGGCTGGAAATGTTCACATCAGGCACCTTCAAGTTAAACAATACTACAATAAACAATTAACACAGCAAATGATGTGGATTAAACCACATTTGTTTCGTTAATAATAAACGAAATAGGATTTTGTTTGAATGATTAAATGTCACCAGGCACCTTCAAGTTAAACAATCAGGTGCACACTTTAATGTTCCGCCACCTCCGGAGTCGGCTTGACTCGGTTTAAAGAATGCACAAATGTGTTTAATCGTTAATGTCAGATATGTATTAAGTAAATACATTTGCTCCTGCTCAACTGTATTCTTATTGCACATATTACAGGTACTGAGACAACGAAATGCAGTTTAGCTTCTAACCAGGGGTGCAACAAGTAGCGAAAAGTAATGTGCACAATACTACAGTAAACAATTAACACAGTAAATTATGTGGATTAAACCACATTTATTTCGTTAAAAATAAACGAAATATGATTTTGTTTGAATGATTAAATGTAGGGTGAATTGCCCTAATGTGGGACATTTTTGCATTTCAGACTTCGGGAATATGTTGCGATATGAAGCCGATACAATCAATCAAAATCCAGTACCATTCTGAAATCCCCAGTAATATTAGACACTAATAATACAGTAAACTATTAACACTGTACATATTATTGTTTGCCCGTGGGATTAGGATGATCGGTAGTGAGAGCCGTGCTGCATTTTCCTCCGGTCGGATGTGATATAAAAACAAAGCGATTAGTTTTGTTGTTGTAAACTTACGTGGATTACATTTAGTGCATTCATTTTCAACTCGCGAACATATGATACATTAAATGATTGTGAGGATGATGATTGAAAATCATTTGTTTGAGCCGGGCTGCATTTCCTGATCTGAAAAAAATAGCGATGGTTTTGTACTTACCCCTACGTGAATTAAACAACATTATTTTGTTAAATAAAAACATGGTGATGTTTAGTAAATGATTACATGTCTCTTATTTAGCACAGAATATGATCCTATCCGTGACATATGGATCTTAACAAATATCCGTTATATCAGATACCAGTAGATCTATCAGCTGTTTATTTCACATGAGTTCCAGTTTTGCAGCTTTTTAATCAAGGCTCCCCCTGGTGGATCCATGATCCATTGCAGCTGGTTTCATTATAATTACATTTATTTATCAGGGGGGGCGTATCAAGTCCTGCGGGGGGTTTCCCTTTTCAGCAGGGGCCCACCCCGCGCCGATCACGGACCCGCACGGGTAGGCGTCTGAAATGAAGCGCTACATCTGTAGACTTCCCTGATACTTGACATGCTGTGTCTAATGAAGAATGTCTCCTCCCCCACCTCTCTAGTCTCTTGTCATGCAAAACTGCTCTTACTTCATACAGAGTAATTAATCATGTTAAAGCCAACTACTCCACAATGTTGTAACAATTTAGTACTCACAACATGAAAGAATAAAACAGAGAGAAATCAATAAAACACAAACACAGGTATAGTTGAGCAGTAATTATACAGTACATATAGCCACTGCAATGAACACACACACATCTTCCCTAAGCATCTACTTAAAATGGGACATTATTTTAGGAATATATATAAAAAACCTCTATAATTTAAGAGGAAAAAATAGACTCGTTCATTCACGTTTAACACACATTCTATATATCAGGTGACATTAAAATGAATATACCAGAAATACGCTGTATAAAACTTTCTGCTATAACACGTTAACTTAATACTTCAACCGGCAGATGAAAACACCCACCTCTCTGCCTCTTCAGAGGGACGAGGGAACCGCTTGGGGGGGTCTGCTGGAGGCTCCTGCCGGGTGCTCCGTGCTGCGCTTTAACTAAGGGACTTGGCTCGAAAAACTCGGAACCCTGACTCCAGTGCGGTGCGGCGGCCTCGCCCTGGCCGTCCACCGTGCGCCTCCGGGTACCTGACTCCCCTGCCTCCTCCGGGGGCAGGTGCGAGGGGTTCAATGCCTCCTCCCCCGCTGCGGCTCAATGCCTCCTCCCCCACATTGTCCAACCCAAAACTGTCTTGTGAACTTGTGACAGAACCATGAAACAAAAACAAAAAAAATGACAATGAATAAAGAAAACTCTATTATTAAATGAAATGTTCATAATGTGTTAAAAGTTGTTCCATTTCAAATTCAGTAAGTTAATTAAATGGTTCCTCTGTTTTTATACTAACACAAGTTGTGATATATGTGTCATTATAGACTTTCTGGCTTTGGACTCTCAGAGACTGAATTTGAAGTCGTGGCCTCAGCTCTGAAGTCTGACCCCTCCCATCTGAGAGAGCTGGACCTGAGTCACAACATAAAAATGAAGGATTCAGGAGTGGAGCTGCTGAGTTCTGCACTAAAGAGTCCAAACTGCAGACTGGAGGGTCTCAGGTCAGTTCACTGACTGCAGTTCATACAGATTTGTTTGTATTTATGATTTTCAGAATTTTGCCTGAAGACATTTTAATGCTTTTATTTGTTTCTGTGTTTCCAAATGGAAATGGAATCCAAACTTTAAGAATAACAAAGATCAGAGAAGGTGAATGTGTGAGGGAGAGTGTTTGAGCTTCAACAGACTCACTCTGTGCTCAATGAGTCAGTGGAGATGCTGTCAGTACTGATGAGCTGTGAGGGAGATGAAGGAGTTGTTAAACATCTGATGAGAGAAACTGCTGCAGAGAGTTCCAGATGATCAGGGATTTGTTTCTACATCATTGCTGACGTTAAAACATTGTTCAGCTCTGATCAGATTATTAAACATTGAGTTATTTCAAACAGGAACATTGTTTTCTAAAGTTACATCATGTTTTCTTTATTCAGACTGATAAACTGCAGGTTGTCAGAGATCAGCTGTGCTGCTCTGATCTCAGCTCTGAAGTCCAACATCCATCTGAGAGATCTGGACCTGAGTCTCAACGCTCTGAAGGATTCAGGAGTGGAGCTGCTGAGAGATCTTCTGGAGAGTCCAGACTGCAGACTGGAGACTCTCAGGTCAGTTCTCCATCTTGAACTTGTGTGCTGAGATGAATATGTGAGAGTTGTGTTGACTCTGAGCTGCAGACATCAGGCTGATATCACTCGGATCCTCACTGAGCCTCTTAATGCTAGAGTTGCATAATGCAATGTTGATCTTTACATTTAAATATAACAACAAAAAACCTTCACTGCAGAATTCACTCTGAACCTTTTAAACAGCTGAAATTCATCTTGTATTCTCCATCATGATTTTAACAAATGATATCAAATACAATAATTAAAAAGTTATATTAAAACGATCCAACACTAACAAGTATGTTCAGTGGTTGCTGTTTCCAACATGTTCCTGAAGCTACATGATGCTGATACTGACTGAATAGTTCACTCTGAAGATGCTGTGATTTGATGACTCCACTGTTCCTAAAATACATATTCTGGAGGTTTTTCTTCACATTTAAAATTCATCCTGAATTGTGATCTTTGTAAACGTTGTGATCTTGAGTTGAATCAGTTTCTGTGGTTTGTATTTGTCTGGCTGCACATCATGAGTTAGTGTAGATGGAGCAGAGTTTCAGATGTGAAGTCTCCTCGTTTTATTGAAGTAGAAGCACGTTGTCTTTAATATGAATGAGAGCTCTTTCCCTCTTTCTGTATCTTACAGTTTTTAACCTGTTTGGAGTTTCCACTTTCTGACCTTCTTCAGCTCTGAGCAGATTATTAAACCTGGAGTTATTTCAAACAGGAACATTGTTCTCTAAAGTTACATCATGTTCTCTTCATTCAGACTGAGTGGCTGCAGGTTGACAGAGATCAGCTGTTCTGCTCTGGCTTCAGCTCTGAAGTCCAACATCCATCTGAGAGATCTGGACCTGAGTGGCAACAATCTGCAGGATTCAGGAGTGGAGCTGCTGAGAGATCTTCTGGAGAGTCCAGACTGCAGACTGGAGACTCTCGGGTCAGTTCACTGACTCTCTGTTACTGCTGGAGATCTCATGTGTTTCATTAACAGTTGAACCTAATGCTTGAACAACCATACATTTGTGTATGTCGTTGTGAGGGTTTTCCTGCTCACCCAGTTAAAAAGGACAGAAGGAGAGGAAGGCTTGCCTAAAAGAAAGCTTTATTGACTGGCCACAGCTTGCAAACAATACATCCATACTTTAGGAAACAGACAGAACACTGCTGCCAGTGACAGGCTTTCTTGGGTCAAGTCCTTCGGCCCCCAAGACCCAGACCAAGAGACAAGAACCAGGTTACTGACATGCTTTACTGTTCACCTGGTTACCTGATCCTTGTCCAGCTGTCTGGAGCCAGCCCCATCCCTCCAGCAGCCGGCGCTCTAACCACACCCCACTGCCACAAACCTTTTGTTCATATTCTTATTTTTCTTGTACTACATTTAGTCTGGAGTCATAAAAGTTGACTGTTTCTTCAAATATATATGTTAGATATCCACTGCTAGTTGTTCAAGTAAATGTATGTTGTCTTTAGTAAATGGTCACATCTGAATAAAGAAGTTCATCTGAACTCATATTAGTTTTACATTGATCTCTGAAGCATACATGTTTTTCTTGCTTCCCATTGATTTCAATGTTTTCACAGATAATGAACAGAAGGCTGATATTATGATGATCCACAATAACAGAATGACAGTCACTGTAATTCAGGGGAAAGCTCATTGATTAGGAAACAGGAATGTTGAGCTACACTTAATAAACCTGAACATCTGATTGGATTATAAACAGATTTCTATCCTCATCATGTTTTCTTTATTCAGACTGAGGGGCTGCAGCTTGTCAGAGATCAGCTGTTCTGCTCTGGCCTCAGCTCTGAAGTCCAACCCCTCCCATCTGAGAGATCTGGACCTGAGTGAGAACGATCTGCAGGATTCAGGAGTGGAGCTGCTGAGAGATCTTCTGGAGAGTCCAGACTGCAGACTGGAGACTCTCAGGTCAGTACGGGGTCTCTGCTGGTTCAGCAGTATTGTATCAAACACAGGGAGGTGTTTCTCTCTCTGGGGAATCTCAACAGATCAGTGATGTTTCCCACTGACTGCAGGTTCTTTCATTCTTCCATCAACTATTGTAAGCTGAAAATGCAAATCCACATTTAGTTAGTGAGCAACTTTCTAAAAGACATATATGATTTTTCAGAAGAGTGGAAAAGGTTTTCTGTTTTGTTTCCTGTCATGTTTTTAGTTTCTAGCCTAATGAGCAGTTACTTCCTGTGATGCAGCTGAGAGCTGTGGCAGTCAGTCGTAGTGTTTGCAGAGAAGATATAAAGATGTAAAGCATGAGATCAGTCAGGACTCTGAAGCTGACTCAAAGAACAAACACTTATTTTAAACTTTATCCAAAATTGTTGGATTGTGTTCATCCCTGCAGGAGACATGGTGAGACGATCAGAGCCAAGATCCAGAAGACCTGTGAGTACTGAAACCATATCCTCCATTCATCAAACTATTGTACATTAAATCTGGTCTTAAAATATATTTATAGTACAATAATTATTATTATTTTTCTCTGTCCCCACCTCTCTCCATCAGGTGACTCCGATGTGGAGCAGGAAGTGAAGACAGATAGAAAGGTGAGAGAGGAGCAGTTGAACAGAGTGGAGTATATTTATTTCATTTATTAGGGCTGTCAAGTTAAATGCTGGCAATTTATCTAGAAACCTAAACAATATCCCGCCCCAATGGGCTGTTACTGTGATTGGCTGGTAATACTGTGCTGTGATTGGCTGGTACGGCTGTAACATGTTAACCCGTTAATATCCCGTTTGAAATTGGCGATGAACTCAGATGATCCAGACTCATTTGCATTTTTCAAATTGGTCTGAATATGTTGTGGAATTGTGGTTTGGTTTCATGAAGCTAGAACTTAACTTGATTTCTATTAAAATAACTAACTTTGTTTGATCCAGGCTCCTGAATCCTTCTCACCTGAACACACAACTGAGTCTTCATACAGGTAATCCTATAACATGACCAAACATTATTTTAAACACATTACAAATATATATTCATTTCATTGTGTTTGATTTCATGTCTTTCACCTTGAGGTATTGCATCCAATCTCTTTCCAACAGACGTAAATAAAATAATGCCTCTGTGTGTAGGAAGGATTGTTTTCTTGTAGCAGTCTAGATCCTCGCTGGACTAGAGATTTTGTTAATTTAATGAAAATGTGTTTACACACACATTCTGATGCATGTGGACACATCTTCAGTGATGTTCCTGTAATCATCAGGTGTTTCAGATCTTTCAACAAACCCTCCTCCAGGTCAGACTCCAGCTGGATGAACACCTGTCAGTCAGAACACAGGCCAGTGAAGGCTTGGTGTAGTAACCTGTCCCCTGTGTGTCTACAGGTTCAGGTGTCCTGGTCCAGGTGAGTTCCAGTGTGCTTCGACTGGCCTGGTGTTCGTCATGGCTCAGGAGGCGGAGCTTCTGTACAGGACGGTCCCTTGGGAGGAGAGCTTCCTCCAATCAGCTGGCAAGCAGGCAGCGGGGCCGCTGTTCAACGTGAAGAGTTCTGATGAAGCTGCCGTCTGCCAGCTCCACCTGCCACACAGTGAGACAGAGGATGGTAAAGACATAGTGTTAACAAATACACTTATATAATGATTAGCACTTTATACTATTCACTAGCGTTCAAGAGTTATAAAGCAGCTTTATCAAACTAGTCTAACAAATATAGCAACAGTATAATTCAGGCACCAAATCTATTTCAAAAGAAGAAGAATGAAATTATTAAATCATCCATTTAACATAGTCGATGTGTTGCATGACATCATTATTGAAGCATACGATGCAATGCAGCTCTAAATACTGAGTTCGTTTTTCTTTGGACCCTCTGCTGTCTCTGTAATATTAAAGAGATTTAAACTGTGATTGGTCAGTCCACAGCATGCTCAGCGGTAGACTCTTTACGCCCTTAAAGCCTTAGAAAACTCTTCACACATCTAGAGAATCACTCAGACATGAGACCGGACACAGTCAAGCTGTTCTGGCAGCAGATTACAAACATTTCAGCAGTCTGGTGAATAAAAAAGAATTAATAAAGTTTATGCATAACAGCAAATGCTCACATCCAGAAAGAGCACAGGGGGCGGAACAATAATGAACCATTAGAGTAAAAGGTGAAGGATATAAACTGGTACATCCTAGTGAGGCTCCAAAGTGAATGACATTAGATGAACATTAGCTCTGAACTAAAGTGGTGTGACATTGAATATGATGAAGCTGTTTCAGCAGCAATGCAACAGATGACCAGCTCTTTGCTCCACAGCGCTGCTCCTGGACGGCCTGTTGTCTGTCGTCCACATCACTGATGAAGGCCTGAGCATCTTGGAGCCGCTGGAGGTCACACGCACTCACGTGGTGGTGAAGGTGCCTCACCTCTCTCTCTTTGGCCTGGTCTGGGATATCTTTAAAAGGGTTCTGCTTCTGCGGATAAAGGGCAAGATTCTGGTGTTCCTACGACCCCCGGTCAGAGAGAAGCAAACACTGGATGTACATCTGCTGCAGAAAAACGTCCCTAAGAAGGAGGTAAGGCCATGTGCTCACCATCAGACTAAACACTGGTTTAAACCACAGCTGTTTCCTCACACACTGCTCCTCTTCTCAAACCTTCTCGTGCTGGGAGAAGAATAAGATCTATCTGAACTGTAAATCTTCACATCGCTCTTTGTGGTTTTGTATGATTCTCTCTCAGCATGTCTTTCTGTCTGAGGAAACTGATGGCATGAATGTTAAACACATCACACAGAACTGAAAGACCTGCTGAGATGAATCACTGCCAAGACAACGTGATCTCATCCCTACCAGCCACATGTTACAGCTTGGGCAGCAGCCTTTTGTGTTTTATAACTGACACAAACGGTTTGTGTTTTGGTTAACGTTGGAATAGCTTCTTCAATAGCTTATCTCAAAGAATTAAAATAATCTAATATTAAAGTTAATATTCCTTTACAAAGGCAATACATACTTATAATTATTTTGTGATTGATTGTGTATCTCATCACTTTGTGGAGCAGGTCTGTCAACGTTTGTTGTTGTTTAATGTGATCTTTAAATAAAGTTGCCTTGACTATCTGAGCATAACTAAAGTTACTCTGTTACTGAAGGTTGCTGATCAACACAAACGTGCTGTGAACATCACAATCTCCTCCGACTGTGAGCTGGAACTGTACAAAGGTTACAGTGTGCACTGTGAACCTGAGGACTTCTTCATTCAGCCTAAGGTGAGTCACTGATACTCCTCTAAAGGAACACAATGATCATTAACACACATGTATCTGCATGTGGATCAGTGGCGGCGCAAGAGATTTTCTCTAGGGGGTGCTGTGGGGTAGCTTGACGTTTCATAGAGGGTGCTCAAACATTTAGGGTTTCCCATTAATGCACTAGCGCTACAGTTGCATTTTCTACTGCAACACTCCCCACGCATATACACAGTGTACCCGTGACTGTTACAATGAAAGCTCAATAATCAGCTCACGGCATATAGGTGTAAGCAGCAGGGTAAAGTGCTATTTTACAAGTGGGGAGTGGACCTAACCTCCTCTGGGATCCAAAGATCTTTTTTTAAATAGTGAAGTTCAAAGCATCAATCTGGTGCACTTTGAGAGCAGCATTAAGAGATCTATGGATACATCTCTCAACACCCATATGAAACAGATTTCTTTATGGATATTTTATTAATCACTCCCCTTTTAAAACTGTATTCTTGTTTTACTGTCATATAGTATTTCATAACTGTTTTTCATTTATGCTCTTATTTTTTTATACTGATCATATAAACGTGTGCCTCGGAAATACTTATTTACATAAATCGTGACCAAACCGTTTGAGACCCACTGAGATAACTAGACTAAAGTGAACTATCTAAACACTGAGAGAGTCCTTTACTTCACCTGAGCTGAGGTTATCTGAGACTCTCAGTGTGACAGGAGAGAGTTCTCCCTCCACCTTTTTGTTGAAAAAGCTCCTTATATCCGTTAGCTTGGCTAGCTAGCACCAGATGCTAACCACAACGATCTCCAGTAGATACCCACTGGCACGCACACAAAATGGCTCGTGCCACACACACACAGAGCAGAGCTTGAATGAAACACAGAGACCCAGAAGTAAGCTACTTGTACTGTACTGTAGCATATTACTTTCGAATCAATAATCAATAAAAAAAAAGACATTTTCCAGGATAGCCTCCTGGCGCCGCCACTGATGTGGATCCACAATCACGAAAGAAACAGATAAACGTTTAACTTCTGCTTTTGGTTTTCAGAGTAAAAGATTTGAATCAAGTCTTGGACCAGATTACGATCCGACATTTCAAGTTTCCCTGAAGACGAGCACAGAGACCGTGGATTTGAGGGTCAAGGACCAAGGTGGAAACGTAGTCTGGAATTATCTCCTGTCACTGGAAGGTAAAGACTCCACCTGAGCTCAGACCCAGTGATAGACTGATAACTCTAAAGCTCCATCTCATAGCCTTCTCTATTAAGGCTCCATGGCAACGCATCGTTACGACATTAAACACAACCTGTAATGTTCTCAAACTATAGTAATAACTAGTGAGGTGTGGTGGTGAAACAGCGTGGCATCATGGGAGTTCTAGTCTTCAGCTTCTCATGCTTAAGTGGATTACAGCATTACAGGAGACCGTGATGAACGATACTGTTACCTTTAAAATGACCCATCTCTCTGAACCATTTGGGATAATCTATGTACACAACTCAACCAAGTATAAATAATACAGGTGTAGGAGTTTTTATACATTTGAATGAGGAAATGTTACATATTATAACTTTAAGTGAACAGAAATCCACCTCTGGGATTGTCGAGTTACTTTAATGTTTAAGAGATCTGTTTAATTTGACTGTTGGTTAACAAAAGTATTTTCCCTGTTTATCTACCAGGTCCAAGAAATGAATTGTCCCAGAGAAATGTCCCAGCAGAGAGCATAGTCTCAGCAGAGGGCAGAGTCTCAGCAGAGAGCAGAGTCTCAGCAGAGAGTAGAGTCCCAGCAGAGAGCAGAGTCTCAGCAGAGAGCAGAGTCTCAGCAGAGAGCAGAGTCTCAGCAGAGAGCAGAGTCCCAGCAGAGAGCAGAGTCTCAGCAGAGAGCAGAGTCTCAGCAGAGAGTAGAGTCCCAGCAGAGAGCAGAGTCCCAGCAGAGAGCAGAGTCCCAGCAGACAAGTGGCTGCTCTCAGTTCGGACAGAGTTCATTCAAAGAGTTTCTTCACCTCTCCTGAACGACCTTCTGGATAAACTCTTTGAGTCTAAAGTGATCAGTGAATCTGAAATGGAGTCAGCCAGAACCAAATCCCGAAATAAGGGAGCACGAGAGGTGGTGGACACGGTGCGAAATAAAGGAGCTGCAGCCAGCGAGGTTCTGATCAATGCTCTCCAAGAGCTGGACCACGTTCTTTACGACGAGCTCAACAAGTAACACCTGGAGTGTGACAGCCCCTGCTAGTTCTGCATGTGGCTACCTGTAACTAGAGATGGGTGTCAGGTACTAAATTGTTACCGGTACCTGATTAGTCAGGTGATGTGGCCGTCTGACCGCCGTCAGCCAGCAGCGCAGACCCTAAAGCCACCTTTTCTTTCATTTCTTTTATACAAAAACAAATCTGAACATCATATGTTTTGAATACAACTCAATGGACATCAGGGGGGGGGGGGAGATATGTTATTAAAACACTGCAGAGCCCATACTGTGCCTGTTTACTTCCTGTCTGTCTTCTTCTGCTGTTCCCGTTGATGTTTACCTTCTGTCTGTCTTTTTAATTACATTTCTTTGCACTTACTGAGATAAAAGAGGATTGAAATGCAGAAATGTTAAATTTGATATGTGATAATACGTTTAACTGTTCAAACTGCTTCTGTGAATACATTCATTATTATTAAAAACATGAATTAAAAACAAAGCAAGCTTCTTCAAAAGATTCACACACACACACACACACACACACACACACCTTTTCTGAATGTTCTTCCAATGAAAATAAGAAAAGACAAATTGATAAATGATTTATATTTTTCACACATTATATTGTGTTAGTAACAAACCACACAAAGATTGAAGTGAAAAGACGTATTTAATGTGCATTTGGAAAGCTTTGCTATTCTCTTACAGTACTTTACAATATTTCAAAAGGTCACGTTTTAATACAAAGTAAAAAAAAAACAATAATATAAACTGGCTAATATTTCTGATTCCAGCTAATCAATAACAATTAGATCAAGAGAGGATTTCTGTGTGAGGGTGAAGGTTTAGAAATGTATAATCTGAGAATAGGAGGCCTTGTTCTGATAAATAACGTGAGGAATATTAACAATAAATACAGATCGAGGCACTTGCTGAATCCATCTTTTTCTGACACATTCCTCCGTACACACTTATAACAACAAGCTATAAATAATCATGAACAATAAACAGTGCAACAATTCTCTATGTGTTAAACAAAGGAATGGAAATATAGTATGATACTGTGGCGCTGATCTTGTTTAAAAGATATATGAATTCAAGACGCCCGTATACAAGATGGCGCTGTGACTTCCCGATATCAGCCAATTTGGAAAGCTATGTACGGCAACACAAGTAGGACATTTGACACAGAAGTGTTTCGCCAAGTAGAGAAAAAAACTCCAAAATCCCGACAACCTAATTATTTTTATTGCAATGTAATTTCCCGATTATTTGAGAATAACTCCTTTTAGTGGGTTGAGTAAATTCAATCATTTATGGCATTAATAATTTATACATAATTCTTAACTGTGAATGTCTTTCATTTTATGTAAAATTAGAAATGTGTTAGTCCGGCCAAAACGTTCTCTGTTGAGCTTCCTGGAAAAAAGGGAAATTACTTTAAATATTTTCCATAAAAAAGTTGATTCAAGAACGAAACTCTGTTATTAAATCAGTTTTTTTCTTTAGACAATTATTGCTAAATCTGAAAGGTCTTTCCCAGCTTTGGAATTTCTCTGTTATCGTATTTCTTATCGTTTATAACTTTATGGCAGACCAACACATGCAGTGCAAATCAGGCAGCCGTCTGGACGTCAAATGTCCTATTTGGGTTGCCGTACGTAACTGTCCAATACAGTATGACCACCCGATTTTACGAAAGGCAACCCAAATAGGACATCAAAGAAATTCACAAGCTAGGGAAGCTCTTTCATATTTAGCAATACTTGTCCTATATTTGAATGAAATTTCCCTTTTTTCCAGGAATCTCAACAGAGAATGTTTTGACCGGACTAAAACATTTCTGATTTTAAATCAAATGAAAGACATTCACAGTTAAGATATTCATTATTAATGCCATAAATTATTCTCTACATTTACAGTTTCTTATTTCTCCAGTTTTCTCACTTATTATAAGAATGTAATGAACCCACTAAAAGGAGTTATTCTCAAATAATCTGGAACTCACGTTGTAATAACAATAGCTCATCTCTCTCGTTCAGATTCAAAACATTTTAATTAAATTAAAGACCTTTCTTTTTAATTTGGCTTATAATTTGGGGCAATAGTAATTTGTTAGTAGTATCACTGTTCATGTTTTAAGATATAACTCTTTCTGTTTGTTTACACCTTGTTTTTAATTATTATTCCTCATTTGTTATTGTCATTTTATGTCATACTCTGTAAAAGCACTTCAAGCATGAAAGGTGTTATATAAATAAAGTTTATTATTATTAATGTCGTCTGGTTGTTTGAGTGTTTTTTCTCTTCTTTGTGAAACGCCGCTGGGTCAAATGTCCTTCTTGGGTTGCCGTACATTGCTCTCCAAAATGGGTGCGCTCTGTGAGTCTCACACTCCGCTTCTCTCTGGGGGCTCTCTCCCTCTATTCACACCACTTTTCCTCCAGGAACAACTGAAGTTTAATTAATAAATGTGACAATAAAATAAAAAACTGCTAGATATTCTCTTATCTTCCTCCAGCAGCGTATTACTGAAACACCTAGGATTGTTTACATTAAAAAAAGAATAATGAAAAACCTTTAAAAGAATAACTTACAGAGCACAGATTAAAATCACTCCTGTTTGAATAATTATCTGAATATTTCTGAATAAACAGTGACTTTTTAGCCAATATCACCTCCTCAGTTCCCGCTCTATACATTCAAATGAATACAAATTAAGGTTTATATCTTCTCTCTTAGCTGTAGTGCTAATTATCAACGTTTCTAAAACCAATATATAAAAAATGTGACTTTAAAATGTATGAATACAACAGGTAAGAGAAAAAAGGTGTATTTTCATTATGATTTTAAAGGGTTTCATTATAATCTTTATCCAATATTTAATACTTCTTGATGAATCCAAACTACTTTTGAAATGTGAACAGTGCAACAACAATGTAGAAAAACTGGTATCATCGTTCTTTAAAATGTATTTTCTCCACTATCAATGCTATGCTAACACGCAGTCTACAGCGCTGGAAGTAATACAAGTTTTATTTCTGCCAAAACTAAACCTCTGAAATATAAATGTTCCCACTGACTTTGAAACCTAATGTTTATCTTTAGTTGGAGCTTCTCCTTTTTCAAACCTTTCCTCCTAAATGTGAGTTCAAAGCTCTGATTATCTCCTGAACAAAGACTATGAACATATTCATCGTCCTCTGTTTATAAGTGACTGTTATTTTTGTATATATTGACTCTTGTGCCGTTATATTTTCCTTTTGTATTGATGCCTCTTAATGTGGGACTTTGTATACATGTGTAAATGTTTGATTCTGTAGATATCTTTAAATATTTAAACTTTTATTCATCAGAATTGTGAGAAACAGCATTTCTAAGATGTGGAAAATACAGATAAATATGTACTTTCAATAAAGGTGTAAAATTTATATTTTCTAAGTAAAACAATGAACATTTAATCGCTCATTTTGCTGCAAAATGACCACAAATCAACGCGTTTTGCTAACTTTGCAGCTCCCTTTTTCCTCTCATTACAGCAGCAGTCGAGTGCTTTCACCTTTCCAATCTAATTAAATATTCATAATAAACACACAGAGTTTACACAGCATTTACATGTGTTAAAACATACTTAATCTAAACAACTCCGACAACATACCTCACTTTCTGTTTCCTCTCGTTCCTCATTACCTCAAACATTAAATCCAAATCAAAGCACTTTCTGTTTAACCAATTTAAATCTGAGTTTCCATAGAAACCTCTCCTCATGGATTAAGCCACTTGTTGAAGGACTGTAGAGAAAGTCTCATTTTAAAAGGAGTGAACTGACCCTGAGTCACAGTGTCAGAGGTCAGAGGTCAGAGGAAATGTAACAGCATAAACAGGCAATAATTCTGCCTGAAGGGAATCACAGTGAGGTTAAACATCCTGCTGGGTTTCTCTGGATCTGGATCTGGATCGTACCACACTGACGATCACTGATGGAAATCTTCGCCCGCTACGATTTGATCCAGATCGTTGATCCTCTCTGGAGAAAAGCCTTCCTCGATCGCTACCTTCGAATCAAGGACCAACAAGATAAGAGAGAGAGGAAGGAAGTCAGACTCTCCTCGGACTGGAAGAGCTGGGTTGCAGTTGAATAGTCCAAAAATCAGCTCCTAACCCTATCCCTTGACCTCTGTGTGAAACGTCATAGGGTTAAGGAATAGTGTATTGGAGAATTCAAAAGGATTTAGGAGAAGAGACTTTGGTACTTTAGAGAATCCGACTGCACTTTTACTATCCAACGTGTTTATGATATTTGGTTGTGTGTAGACGGTGGAAGCAGGGAGAGGCATATACGTGCCTTGATCCCTGCCAAGTCGACGCACAACTGTTGATTGGTGTCAGAGCCAAAACACTTTTTAAGAGCAATGCGCTCATGGTATAGATGTGGCGCATACACCTTGATTCCTACTCTTTTCCCTCACCCTATCCTAAGGGAGTGCATGTACGTAGACACGTTAGTTTAGCTGCTATAGGCTTAGACTGTCGGGGGACACCTTACTTCTTCCTTCTGTCTGTCTGTACCTGTGTACTCTCATGTTCCGAATAACCCAGCTTCCCCCAAATGTCTTTTTGGTGTCTATATATACGCCGGGATCCTGAGTCGTGGCTGAACATGTCTCTGCGGTCCTGCCTGACTCTCATCATACTACTTCCCTGATGGCTCCCATAGGATTGTTGACATCCTCATGGATTCATCTTTGTGAGGATCCACATTGCGGCCTTCCTCTTTTTCCTCTGTTGTTGTCTGTCTGTCTTCCTGGCTGGGCGTAGCTGACCTACATTTGGATTTCCGTCTCCACACCGCTCCAGCTGTTGATCATCTCGCTGATTGCCACTACTCACCTGCACCTGCTTAAAACCCTGGTTCTCATCCTCAGTCTTCGCCAAGTCTTTGTTTATTCTTCAGGGGTAAACGAACTTCCAGGCCCCTTTTTTGACACTTCACCACTGTTTCAGTCTTAGTGCTTGCATGCGGGTTCTCATCTCCAATCATTCCACATGAAGCCTAACAGAAGAACTGGCCAAGAAGAACCCCGCAGGCACTGTATCGGATCCCGCCACAGTCCATCATGCTCTGTCTAGTCAGGGTTCCCTTCTGGGTCAACACGACCAGCTCATCCGGGCGTAAGTCGAGAGTAATCAATCCATGGCTCATCATGTCTCAGAGTTAGCTTGCCAGATCTCTGCTCTCTCTACCTCGGCTGCTGCTTCTCGTGCCACTCCCAATCCTGCTCCTGTTTCTACTCCACGCCAGGATTTCCCCTTCACCAACCCTGAGCCATTCCACAATTTAGAGGAAATGGACGTCCACTCTCGGGAGACCTCCGAGAATGGTGCGGTTACCCAAAGTGACAGACCTAATTTTTAATTTTTAGGGTTTGGAATGTTGGGAAAACTGGTGTAAATAGATGCAGAGTGAACCCGTGAAACCAAAGAGCAGGCTGTGAAGAAAATGTAAAAAAGTATCCGAAAATAGTGCCTCATAAGGCGGGTAGAGTCCCCTTTCAACTCCCCTTACATTCCTCCAGAGTCAGAAAAAAGTCTGAGTTAACTTTTTGGAGAACCGTAAAAAAGGGGTGAAAATGTAAAAAAGTATTTGAAAATAGTGCCTCATAACCTGGGTAGAGTCCCCTGTCAACTCCCATATCATTCCTCCACAGGCAAAATAGTCAGATTAAAGTTTTTGGAGAACCAGGGAAAACTGGTGAAAATGGAAAAAAAGTATCCGAAAATAGTGCCTCATAAGGCGGGTAGAGTGCCCTGTCAACTCCCCTTACATTCCTCCAGTCAGAAAAAAGTCTGAGTTATCTTTTTGGAGAACCACAGAAATTGGTCGAAACTGAGAAAATGTATCCAAAAATAGTGTCTCATAATGCGGGTCGAGTCCCCTCAAACTCCCTTTACATTTCTCCAGAGACCAGTTCAAAAACTTAAAGTTTGGTAAGAACCAGGCTGGGGGGTCTCCAGGCAACAAATCTATCCGAGCCAGAGTGCACATTTAGCGGATGAATTCCTCCAGGACATCAGACAGCCGTTTTTGTTCTGAGTCCTCTCAAAAAACGGGTTTCCCATTTCGTGCAGACAGTAGTCTGAAATGGATGAATGAACTTTTTCAACGGAGTAGGGGAACCTGATTTTCCCCTCTCCGTTGTAAGTTGCGACGGAGAGGGGGAAAAGTGTCCAGGGCTTCGGACCGAAGCGCCAACAGCTTGAGCTTTTTCGAGCCCCTTCTCCGTTGGCACTCAGTCGTTTTTTCGACAATTTTTTAAAACTTCATTTTTGATTATTTTAAGATATAATTGATCGTTTTCTTTACTTTTTTCTTCTTCTTCTTTCCACGGGTGGGTGTGCATGGCAGGCCGCCTATGAGCCGCCTATGAGTACCCAAATTCTGCCTGGAACCTCCAGGATTTGTTCTCCGTTTATATGCGTTAGCGTAACCGGTGATTGCAACAATGGGTCCAATGCTTCAATGCATGGTATACGACCGGGTTAAATTGTCCCACCTCCGCACCAACGCGGGGCTGGTGATGGCAACATTGGGTCTGATGCATCAATTCATGGTGCCCCAACCATGAGAGGGTTTGGGGTGCCCCGGAACCAGGCAGTACCCCAGCAGGAAACACGTTTTATGGTCAAAGGAGGAAAGAGTGCTTGAACCGGGGTAAAACAAAGAAAGTGTCCGACAATAGTGACTTGTGAGGCGGCCAGAGAGTCTGTCATATCTCGGTCCTATCCTCCAGGCAATGTGGTTACCAGAACTGGGTCAAATTGACCAAAATGTAAAACAAATAAGTTTCAATTCATCCTTGGAAAAGGGCTGAAAATGAAAAAAAGTATCCAAAAATAGTGCATCATTCCCCTGTCAACTCCCCTTGCATTCCTCCACAGTCAGAAAAAGTCTGAGTTCACTTTTCGGAGATCCATAGAAAAGGGGTGAAAGTGAGAAAATGTATCCCAAAATAGTATCTCATAATGCAGGTAGAGTCCCCTCAAACTCCCCTTACATTCGTCCAGAGACCAGTTTGCAAACTTAAAGTTTGGCAAGAACCAGGCTGGCGGGTGTCCAGGCAACAAATGTATCAGAGCCAGAGTGCACATGGAGCGGATACATTCCTCCATGAAATCAGACACCCGTTTTTTTTTCTGAGTCCTCTCAAAAACCGGGTTTCCGATTTCGTGCAGACAGTAGTCTGAAATGGATGAATACATTTTTTTGACGGAGAAGGGGAAGCTTGGTTTCCCCTCTCCGTTGTAAGTTGCAACGGAGAAGTGGAAAAGTGTCCGGGGCTTCGGCCCGAAGGAGCTTTTTTGAGCCCCTTCTCCGTTGGCACTTAGTAATTTTTTCGAGAATTTTTCAAAACTTCATTTTTGATTATTTTAAGATATAATTGACCGTTTTTTTCACCTTTTTCTTCTTTCCACGGGTGGGGGCTCATGGCAGGCCGCCTATGAGCTCCCAAATTCGGCCTGGAACCTCCAGGATTTGTTGGCTAAGTTCCATAAACTGACAAAGTCACCCAGAAATGTCACTTTTATTGCCCAAAAATATATAATACAAATACATTTAAATAGTAAAAGTTACAATTGTGCTCCACGTAACCCGGAATTTGATTTATATAGCCCAATGATAGGGAATAAAAATCATTTTAATGGAAAAAAGTGTTAAAATGCCTGATTAATGCATATGCAGGACCCCAGACCCCAGTGAGCTCAAGACTATGTGCATTGTGTTAGGGAACCATATTAATGATAAAATAAATCATTTAAATGCAAAGATAATGATTACAAATCATTTTTAGGGGGACAACTGTGGAGAGGAGCCTGAAAATGACTCTCCAGCACCCCGGAGAAGCAGGGTGTGAGACTCACAGAGTGCACCCAGAGAGATCCTTGCAGCACATGGCTCTTGCACCCAGACTGTAGCCAGAGAACAGGCTGCTTCACAGCACTTTGTAACCCAGGAAAGCAGCTTGAATCGTGGGTACATGAGTGTTAAAAGTGCATTAAACTGTTTTAATTCAAATGTATGTTTGACTGCATGAACATCCGGTGTCATGGACATATTCATGTCAGTATGGACAGGAAACTGTCCATTTCGTCCCCTTTTAAGTCATGAAATGTACAAGAAGATGAAAACAGCAGAGTCACTGCTGTTAGCAGGGTCTCAGACTCACAGGCACATATGCAGAGATCCAGGGTGGTGCACATGGCTTTTCTACCCAGGAACAAGTCTTTGAAAGCTGGGGAAAAGTGGTGTGAATAGAGGGAGAGAGCCCCCAGAGAGAAGCGGAGTGTGAGACTCACAGAGCGCACCCATTTTGGCAATGTACGGCAACCCAAGAAGGACATTTGACACAGCGGCGTTTCACAAAGAAGAGAAAATAACGCTCAAAAAACCAGACGACATTAATAATAATAAACTTTATTTATATAACACCTTTCATGCTTGAAGTGCTTTTACAGAGTATGACATAAAATGACAATAACAAATGAGGAACAATAATTAAAAACAAGGTGTAAACAAACAGAAAGAGTTATGTCTTAAAACATGAACAGTGATACTACTAAAAAATTACTATTGCCCCAAATTATAAGCCAAATTAAAAAGATTGGTCTTTAATTTAATTTAAATGGCCGACCAACCCTTTTTGACTGGTCATATTTCTGGAGTAATTATACAGTTTTTGAGGAACAGAAATGTTGTTTTCTGGCATCACTTTAACATTTTAACAAGGTGCTGGTGGGTGAGCAAACTTGGAATAATGAGCTAAATATAAATATACTTCAAGGTCCTCCAGGAACAACTGAAGTTTAATTAATAAATGTGACAATAAAATAAAAAACGGCTAGATATTCTCTTATCTTCCTCCAGCAGCGTATTACTGAAACACCTAGGATTGTGTACATTAAAAAATGTAAAACTTTTAAAAGAATAACTTACAGAGCACAGATTAAAATCACTCCTGTTTGAATAATTATCTGAATATTTCTAAATTAAGAGTGACTTTTTTAGCCAATATCACCTCCTCAGTTCCCCCTCTATACATTCAAATGAATACAAATTAAGGTTTATATCTTCCCTCTTAGCTGTAGTGCTAATTATCAACGTTTCTAAAACCAATATATTAAAAA
The DNA here is from genome assembly GCF_949606895.1 of Notothenia rossii. Classification (NCBI taxonomy): domain Eukaryota; kingdom Metazoa; phylum Chordata; class Actinopteri; order Perciformes; family Nototheniidae; genus Notothenia; species Notothenia rossii. The sequence continues at coordinate 91,214,017 of NC_136902.1, read as the reverse complement.
TGTATGAATGGAAAAAAGGTGTATTTTCATTATGATGTTAAAGGGTTTCATTATAATCTTTATCCAATATTTAATACTTCTCAATGAATCCAAACTACTTTTGAAATGTGAACAGTGCAACAATGATGTAGAATAACTGGTATCATCGTTCTTTAAAATGTATTTTCTCCACTATCAATGCTATGCTAACACGCAGTCTACAGCGCTGGAAGTAATACAAGTTGTATTTCTGCCAAAACTAAGCCTCTGAAATATAAATGTTCCCACAGACTTTGAAACCTAATGTTTATCTTTAGTTGGAGCTTCTCCTTTTTCAAACCTTTCGTCCTAAATGTGAGTTCAAAGCTCTGATTATCTCCTGAACAAAGACTATGAACATATTCATCGTCCTCTGTTTATAAGTGACTGTTATTTTTGTATATATTGACTCTTGTGCCTTTATATTTTCCTTTTGTATTGATGCCTCTTAATGTGGGACTTTGTATACATGTGTAAATGTTTGATTCTGTAGATATCTTTAAATATTTAAACTTTTATTCATCAGGATTGTGAGAAACAGCATTTCTAAGATGTGGAAAATGTGGAAAATACAGCTACATGTGTACTTTTA